>NW_018251845.1:2507-4094 GCF_001263595.1 Phalaenopsis equestris | reverse complement strand
GTAGAAACCAATCTCACTTTCTTAATTAAGATTAATAAATTTCTATATTATTAAAATTTGGAAGTTTATTAAAATTAAATAATCCTAGACTTAGGGGTATGACTTTTGAAGTCAATAATTAATCAATTTAATACACCTATCTTGATTTTCAAATAAAATTTAAATCATAAATCATGACTACTTAAAACTTAACCCTCTAATTAAGACACTCACCTAGGTCTTAAGGGCTTAGTGGTGACTTAGGCTAAATCAAAATTGACTAAATGAGGATTAGAGAAATAAACATAACTAAATGAAACATCCTTGAAACACCACTAAGCCCAATTAGGATTAAAAATTTGGCTAAGTGTTCAAATTACACTAACTTGCCCCTTTAAGGGTCTTCACACACATGATTCTTAAATTGAATCACAAGTGATAATTACCCCTATTCTTAGGGATAATTGGGGCATCAATGTTCACTGAGCATTAAGAGTATTTACAGGATGAACTATTAATCAAAATGATAAGTTTAAATGGACTCGAGGCTTTTCACTAGTTGCTGAGGGAGGGGCATGGACTTGTTTCCCCCTCTTAACTTGTTGGATACTTCAGAGGCCTATTAAACTTAATATTATTCACTTAAAGAAATCATCCTTAATTAAACTTTTAAGGACTCACCAAAATATGACATAGGGTAATTACCAAAATTTTACCTTTCCTGCTCTTCATAAACTGCCTTAACATGCAATTTAAGTTTCAGGTGGTGGAACGAGAAGACTCGCGAGGTACACTTTTACAGTTTTTAGCGTTGTCTTTCTTGTACTTTCATACTGTACTTTTATACCTGCAAATTTGCATGCTAAACAACGACGTCACCCTGCATGAAAAATAAAACCATCAGGATAGCCACGTACCCAAAATCAAAACTAAAATCAACCAAGATAAAATTCACCACCACAACATTCAAAATATAAAACAACTCAAAATTTAATCACAAACATCACACAAAAAAAAACCACAAATTCAACTAAATTAAGACGTCTCTATTGGATGATCGGGAATCCCTCGGAGGAGGTAACCTAGGGTTGCTAATGAGGCTTCCTACGGTTTAAATGAATTTATGGAACTCATTAAGTTGGGTTTAGTAAGTTCATTTGGACTAAGTGAGTCCAATAGAAAATTGTGATGTCGGAATGAGGGAACAGTAGGATCCTAACCGGTGTCGCTCTAATCAACTCTAATATGCCCTCATAAAATTTAAAGAACTTCAGCCATAGGACCACCTGATTTGATATTATAACTTGACACACTATATAACTGAAACTTGTCGTGGTAAGGAGCTTGGAGCTAGCATGATGGGCAGCACGGCCATCTTCAACAGCAAAACATGTCTTCCCCAGCTAAACCAATCTTCCTTCCTTAGATTTAAACAATAAAGCCATAGGACTTTGAGGTTGCTTGCTTATGCAATGTAAATCCTCACCTTATCTTTAGGCCTTTGCATAGTCTTGTTATACAATATAAGCCCTAACTCGTCTTAGGATTCCGAGGTTGTCGTTTGTCACGACCTAAATCCTCACATCTTCCAGGCTATTTGTGTGATCG
>NW_018251845.1:389-2370 GCF_001263595.1 Phalaenopsis equestris | reverse complement strand
AGTCCTACCCTTTGAAATTCCTTGAAGATAATATTTCTTGATTTTTATCGAGAGTCTTCTTAGGTGGCTTTGGTCATTTAAGATGTAATTAACTATAGGGGCTTGCCCTTATATGAAGCATGTCCGAACCCAGCTTAATATAAACCCTATTTAATCCTTTATATTAAATAGGGGAGCTTGTCGGCAAATACAAAGGTTTCGCAGACCAAACGGACGTCATACTTTCCTTAGTTTATTTGATTGAGCCTCATCCTCAAGTCTTGTGTTTATCCTTCGGGATAGATACAGGATTTGAGGTAGAGTGCTCTTTCATTTTAAACTATGAAAACTATGAGGTTAGTTTGATTTCATACTTCAACGTCCTTCTGAAGCGGGCGACGAGATTTCAATTCCGGTGACCGACAGCTTCTTACGGGCAACCCCACAAACCAACTGGAAATAGCACCGACAAGTTGATACCTATCAGACAAGTCACTAGGTGGTGCATCTGTGGTTCATCTGCATTGATTATAGAAAATTAAACACTGCCACCAGGAAAGATCATTTTCCGCTAGCATTTCTTAATCAAATAGTAGATAGACTTGTTAGGCACAAATATTTTTGCTTTTTAGATGGATATACCGATTACCATCAAATTTCTATTGCTCTTGAGGATCAAGAAAAAACAACATTTACTAGTCCTTTTGAAATTTTTGCATTTAGAAGAATGAATTTTGGACTATGTAATGCATTTGCAACATTCCAGAGATGTATGATGTCCATATTTAGTAAGTTAATTGACGATGGGCTGGAAGTATTTATGGATGATTTCTCTGTATTTGGAACATCATTTGACGCATGCTTAATTTATCTTGAAAAAATTTTAGAGTTATGCGAAATAACTAATTTAGTTCTAAATTGGGAGAAATGTCAATTTATGGTTGCAGGAGGAATTGTGTTAGGGCATAAAATTTCGGAAAATTATATGGAAACGGACCCTGCAAAAGTCCAAGTTATATTTAAACTAACACCTCCTACTAGTGTAAGAGAAGTTAGAAGTTTTCTGGGACATGTTGGTTTTTACAGGCGTTTTATTACAGATTTCTCAAAAGTTACTAAACCTCTATGCCAATTTTTAAAAAAGGACAAGAAATTTGAATTTACTGAAAGCTGTTTAAATGCCTTTGAGTTATTAAAAAAAAATTAATCACGGCCCCTATTACATTTCCACCTAACTGGGAGAAACCATTTGAACTGATATGTGATGCTAGTGATTATGCTATTGGAGTTGTCCTTGGACAAAGATATGAAAAGATTTTTAAGGTGATATACTACGCTAGTAAAACTCTTAATGATGCTCAAATTAACTATATTGTTACTGAAAAAGAGCTACTAGCTATCGTATATGCTTTAGATAAATTTCAAAAGTGGATCTAGATGTGTTGTGCACACTGATCTATCAGCTATTAAATATCTGATGCAAAAGAAAGATGCCAAACGAAGGTTGATTAGATGGATATTATTGATGCAATAATTTGATCTTGTAGTTATTGATAGAAAAGGAACTGATAATCAAATCAAATTACATTTGTCAAGATTAGAAAACTATGAATTATCTGATGTTGACAATGAAATTACAGACAGTTTCCCTGATAAACAGCATTATAATATTAATGAGTGGAAAATATCATGGTATGCTGATATTGTTAATTATATTATAAGTGATATTTTGCCACCTATGTTGACATTGCAATAGCAAAGTAAATTCATTCATGATGCAAAAGCATATTTTTGGGATGAGCCTTATTTATATAAACAATGTAAGGATCTGATTATGAGGAGATGTGTACCTTATGAAGAAACTGAACTGATTATTCAAAAATGTCATGATTCTAAATTTGGAGGGCATTCCGAAACAAATAGAACTGCATATAAAATTTTACAAGCTGAATTTTATTGGTCTGCTATTTATATAGTAGGCCATAGATATATAATATATAAG
>NW_018251845.1:0-257 GCF_001263595.1 Phalaenopsis equestris | reverse complement strand
TTATATATATTAATTGCAGTAGACTACGTTTCTAAGTGGATTGAAGCACAAGCTTTACCTCGTTGTGATGCTAAAAGTGTTTCAAGATTTTTAATGAAAAATATTTTCACTAGATACGGAATGCCTAGGATGACTATTATTAATGGAGGATCCCATTTAGGAATAAATATATTCAGAGATTGGCAGAAAAATTTATTATTATTCATATAATCTCTACTGCTAATCATCCTCAAACCAGTGGATTAGCTGAAGTTTCT
>NW_018251844.1:0-258 GCF_001263595.1 Phalaenopsis equestris | reverse complement strand
ACAAAAATAAAATAAAAATATCCCCTTGCTCAGTATACAGAGGAGAATCATGTGGAATAAATTTAATACTTATTTGATGCATATTTAATTTTATAAAAATTAATTAGTGTTAGATGCTTTTGAACTCTCCATTCCTATTATCTCATCACCTTGACCCCAAATTTTTATATGTTGTAACCTCTGTCTAGGTGCAAAATTTGAGCATTTTTCCAAGGACATAGGGGATCTCTAGACAGAGATTTTAATTTTCTAAATTTT
>NW_018251843.1:0-821 GCF_001263595.1 Phalaenopsis equestris | reverse complement strand
GAATGAATGTCGACGAGGCTTGAAATTGATTGAAAACGCAAAAATCTGAAAATTGAAATAATTTTGAAAATCTCGCTGACGGCGCCATCGAAGCTACTGACGGCGGATTTTTCCCGACACTTAGGCTATTTAATTCAATAGAGCTCACCGACGGCGAGAATGACCTTACCGACGGCGAGATACTGGAAAAACACTTTTAACCGCGATTTTGACCAGTCAAACGCTCTTAAAAATAAAAAATTTGATCTAGGGCTTGAAGATCTTGGATTTAGGGTGATTTCAATGCGTTTAGACACCGGATGTGTATTTCAGAATTTGAAATTTTAATATATGATAGTGATTGATGTACTTTTATTTTGTGATTTTGTGATAGAGATAGATGTATGTTTGTTTGTACTTTCATTTTATTCTAGATTTTATTTTATGTTTGCAGTTAGATAATTTTTAATTATTGTTATAAATGTTTAGTGTTGTGGTTGAAATTTGCATGTGTAGTTATAATAGACTTTGATTAGTGCTTTGTAAAATTGAATTGTGATGTGTTAGTGAAATATTGTGTTTGTATAATGTTTAATTTTGTACTAATTTCAAAATTTCATTACCCAGCAAATTCTCTAATGTTTTATATGTATAAAAATCTCCTAATATTACAGAGTAGTTAAAGTAAAAATTTTGAGAAGGAACTGCAAAAATTTCAGAATGATAAAATACTTAAAGTACTGAGGTATGATTTATATTTAGAATTTTTCGTTCCACCTGTATCATTCTATATTGAAAAATTTATGATTAGAGGAGGGAAGAAAAAGATTAACTATTATATG
>NW_018251842.1:0-842 GCF_001263595.1 Phalaenopsis equestris | reverse complement strand
CTATGAAAATTATGGGGTCAGTTTGACTTCATTTCAAACTTCATTTTTTTTTTCAAAACTAAATTTTTTAAAAACGTCCTTCCGAAGCGGGCAACGGGATTTTAATTCCAATGACCGACAGCTTCTTACGGGCAAACCCCACACCAAAAATAGTGCCGACAGAACTTCATTTGACTCATGTTTAAAACATGTATCTATAGTTCTTAAGCGTTGTGAAGAAACAAATTTAGTCCTTCACTGGGAAAAATGCCAATTTATGGTAGCATGAGGAATTGTATTAGGTTATCAAATATTAGAAAATGGTATGGAAGTGGATTTTGCTAAATTTAAGTAATCACTAATTTACCTTATCAAAAAAATTTAAGGAAATTAGAAGTTTTTTAGGACATGCTAGATTCTACAGGTGATATATTGAGGACTTTTCTAAGATTGCTAAGCCTTTATGTCATTTACTGGAGAAAGATGCAATTTCAATTTTGATGAGGAATGCCTAAAAGCTTTTAAATTATTAAAAGAAAAATTAATCACTGCACCAATTATAGTTTCACTAAATTGGGAAAAACCTTTTGAACTTATGTGTGATACAAGTAATTATGCTATTGGAGTTGTTTTAGGACAAAGATATAATAAAATTTTCAAAGTTAATTATTATGCTAGTAAAACTCTTAATGAAACTCAAATTATTTATATAACAACCGACAAAGAGTTATTAGCAATAGTATATGCCATTGATAAAATTAACTTTGATAAATTTAGACCATATTTGATTGGAACTCAATGTATAATAAAAAAGAATGGTACTAAACTGAGACTTATAAGATAGATCCTTCTTTTACAAGAAT
>NW_018251841.1:0-207 GCF_001263595.1 Phalaenopsis equestris | reverse complement strand
ACCAAAATAATTCCAATAAATCGAGGAAAAATTAGCAAAATATAAAATTTTCCCTCTGAGTTCTCTGACCTTAGGGAGATTTTTAAAAAATATAAAACTTAATTTTCACCACCTAAAATATTTTATTTTTATTAAATATCCCCGAAATTAAAATAATTCTATTAAATCAGATAGAACTTAAAAAATCATAAAATTTGGTCCAAAGGC
>NW_018251840.1:0-2794 GCF_001263595.1 Phalaenopsis equestris | reverse complement strand
CTCCAATAACCAAAATCTGTGCCATCGAACTTCTCTATCCCTGAAATCTTCACTTCGTTTATAGCCATTGGCTCTGATACCAGTTGTTGTGGTATATTTGAAATTTAAATCGATCGACGAAGAAGTGAATAAAATAGCACGAGAAAATTCACACCAAAAGAACACACAAATTTACGTGGTTCAGCAAATTGTGTACATCCACGGAGTTGCAGAGGATTTTACTAATTGAGGAATTTACATCAGTCGATCTCTTCAACAATTATAAGAGAAATCTCTGTCTTCTCTCTCCTTTCTCTACCGTAACACACCAAAAAAAAGAGAAGGAAATTCCAAAGAAAGCAAGCCTGCTGTCTTTTTTCTTTCTTCACACGTAAGCCAAATTTACCACAAGAAACGTGAAGAAGCCTTGGAGAACCACCTTCTTCTTCTGGCCGAATAAGAAGCCCTTGGAGAGCGATGCCCTTGCGATGTCTTCTTCCTCTTCAGCCCGATCACTACTAGCAAGAACTCCTTCTTGCCTCCACCGTGACTTCACACCACAAGATCTAAAGGAGAGCCTCTTCTTTTATCACAAACAGAAAGTAAGTCAAGGGATGCTTCGCTTCGCGAAATAGAGAAGGTGGGAGCGGTTTCTGGCGAAGGGACGCAAAGCTTCGCGCGCAAAACAGAGGAGGCGCGACTGTTCGCGTGCGCGGGAAACGGGAGGCGGAGACGGGATCGCGATCGGGAGCGGAGCGGGAGCAGGAAGCGCTGATTCGCGAATTAGAGGAGGCGGGAATGTCGAAATCGGGCTCCAGCCATAACAGTAGTGCGATGTCGGCTATACTTATATTCAGGAGGAAGATGATGAGGGACAACTCGGAGGAGGATTATTACAGTTTTTATTTCTATTTATTTTATGAAACATTTTGAATATGTTATTTTTACGTATAAACAGTTTAATTTGTTAGTTCAACGCATTGCATTTATTTCTGTGTTTAATTTGTGCGTTCATTCATGTGATTTTAGTTTAATAAATGCTTAGATTGGCACATCAGAGTGCGCGATATATAATCAGATTTGTTTCCATTTTTATGATCACAGGTGTAAAAATTTTAATGAAAGGAAAAAGACTCTCTGTTTTTTACATGCCACAATTTTTTGATGGCTTTCCTATAGTCAGCTAATGGCATATCATCTCTCTGTTTGTATGAATCGATGGATAATCAAGAGTCACATGACATGTTATTGAATAACTACTGGGAAGCGACGCCAATCACTAAACCAACAAACTCACCCGAGAGAAACCAACAAAATTTTCTTTTGGCATAACTGATGGCTTTTAATCGTAAGTTCGGTTATCTGATGGTTAACTGATAACTAGCCAACACATATATATTTTTAACATGAATAGACGGCTTGTACCTGTCAATTATGTAGCTGATGGTTAACCAACGACTTAACAACAATTATACTTATAAAAAAAGCCACAGGTATTACCTGTTGGCATGCCATTGGAAATGATAGCTCTGCTCTCTTGATCATCTGAAAGCCGTCGGGCTTTTATTAGCTGATAGCATTTTAATATTTACCAACAGTTTTTGATTGTCAGAAATAGGATAAATTTCTGTAGTGAATTCATGAAATATTTTTTGGATAAAGTTGATTTAATTTAAATAATTATTCAAATATTCCATTAATTTATAAGTTATTAATAGCTCTAATATTTACTTTAAATATGCAGTTAAATTTCAAATACTTTGTTATTTATCCCTGGACTCTTCAATCCTTTGGCACTAAATAACACAATCATAAGACCAATTGGAATTCAAATTATCAGGAACTTAACCTAATTAGAAAATTATGGAGGCCATCCCCAAGACAATTAATGCAGTCTAGAAGCGCCAATTAGGAACTCATTAGTTATAACTAAAAGAGCAGCTCATCACTGCATTAAACCTTAATTATGATTTATTTAAAAAAACAGAGTTTATAAAGGATGGAACAATAAAGCAGACTGACAATACTAAAAAAATCCTTTCATTGTGGGTTATGTGGGTGTCATTAAAAGATCAACATAGACAATATGAAATTATTTTTGTATTTTATTATTGGTCTTTTATGTATAGCATTTCAAATAAAGAATTAATAAAGTGCATGAGAGTGGGTCTTGGATGTTTAATGTTGGAATGAAATCGGTGATATTAGCTCAATATATTTATATTCATGAAGAAATTTTTGCACATTAAAATTATCACCATTCTTATCATATAGTTACAAGCTTGTTAAATTCATGTTGAGGAGAATTTAAGACTAAATGATGAAAATGTAAAGATAAATGAAAGGGTGTTCTTAATCATCATGGGTCCTAAGATTTTTGAGTCACTCGAACTTAATAGTTTTTTTTATAGCACCACCGATATAGGTGAAAATAGTAGATGCTAGGCAATAACTTCGCTCTAGCTGCTAGAATTGAGCTGGATATGCATTCATTGAATCTAGAATGAGAGAATCTATGCAATAATTTGATATGAGGTTCACATTTAATTTGATATGTAGTATTTGAAGCTATAATATCCTATTATAATTATACTCATCGCGGCCAGCGACGAAGAAGAGGAGTTCGACATTCACGAACAGAGGAGCAAGCGGATCGTGTTGCATGTAGCCGAATCGCGACAATTCGGTGAGCAGTGAAAGCTTTGATTGACTGGATTCGCACCGCAGGTTGTGCGGTTTGGCGAGAAGGAACAGTCATCGAGCTAGGGCTGAAAATTTGTGACAGGGCTGCCAGCAGAGGAATTCGGTCTTGCGA
>NW_018251839.1:46643-47373 GCF_001263595.1 Phalaenopsis equestris | reverse complement strand
TATCCATGTCAACCTCGTATGGGTCGAACAGGCCACGTGTCACTGTGTGATTGGTGGCGCCATCCATCTCATTCCCGCCCATCTCAGACCGCAGTCTGTCCGGCGCGATCAGGGCCATCCAATCAATTCACGCTCGATCTGACGGTCACGGTCATCATCTTTATGTATTTTTGAAGTTTTAGGGATTAAATAAATACTGTGTGATTGGAGCCGCCATCCAACTCATTCCTGCCCATCTCAGACCGCAGTCTATCCGACGCGATCAGGGCCATCCGATTAATACACGCTCGATCTGACGGCCACAGGTCATCGTCACTGACGGCAACAGGTCATCGTCACAAATGAACAGGACCCGAAAACCGTCCATTTTAAAATGCTAATAGCTCATTCGATTCTCAACAAAATTGAGTGAATTTCTTTTAAAATGCTAGTATTGACTAGTAGAGCACATCCATAAGGTTGATAAACCCTTAATTTGACTGTATATGCATGAATAATTAAAAGAGTATCGGTTTAGGTTTCACTTTGAATACCTTGGTCCAAGAGGGGTAGCCTTGATTGGATGCTTGTAGAAGCTTTATGTGGGTGCCAGAAGCCTAGGGATGGAGCCTCTGGTTGTGGTGAAGTGCCTAGACCCAAATTCGATCAAGGCCGATTTGGGGGTTTGGTCGAAGTCCACCTTAGGGTGGTCGGCTGATGGGGCTTTTGTGGGGGAACTTCTTCTCTTGAT
>NW_018251839.1:16698-45889 GCF_001263595.1 Phalaenopsis equestris | reverse complement strand
AATTGGGTGAAATTTGGGGACTTAGCCAATTTGGGGCTAAATTTGGGAATTTTGGATTTAGGCCAAAATCAAATGGATTTGAAACTTCATCAAGGTTAATTGATGGTTGATTTTGATGTATATGAATGTTATCAAGATTTTTCAACATCAATTGGGGCCAATTGACTATGCCATAGGTTCAATTTGGTGAGATTAAGTCATATGGTCAAAATTGGGGTTTTGACACAAATCAAAATTGGGCTCAAATCATGGACCAATTGAGCTTGGATTTGGTTTATTTTTGTCTTATGAAAAGTTAATTTGAGTTTAGTATGGGAATTGGGGTCAATTGAGATCATATTGATGGACATTTGAGTTGGATTTGGGGAGATTTGGGTCTTAAAAGGGTAATTTGGGGATTTTGGTTAAAGATGATCAAATTGAACAAATTGGGTCATGCGGTAGTTAGAAGAAATGAAATTGAGAATATTTGAGATTTATTAGGATTTTTTGGGAATTTTTAGAATTTTTGGGATTTTGGATTATGAAGGGATATTTTGGTAATTTGGGGGTGTTTTAGGGGCAAAAGGCCAAGATGGGTATTTTGGTAGAGTTGAGGTACCAATCATCACCAATAAGCCATGGACCAAAGGAAACCCCATTTTGGGTCATCTACATAGTGGCCTTAGCTAAACCGTAGCCCTAGGGCTAGTAGATTTAGGGGACCATCTACATGAGTATCCCAAAAGATCAAGGGATCTAAACTAGAAATTTAATAAGGTCCAGCAATCCTAAGGGTGACTCATCTTGAGTGTCCCCCACAGTGACCCCACCTACTAAGTATTTAGAGGTTGAGAGCAGTATGTGGAACTTCAAGTTGAGTAGAGAAAAGTTTGAAATTTCTAGTGGTGAGGGTTCCATGTCATGTTTTCTAGGAAAAGTCAACAGGAAAAGTCCTATGGCTAGACCCTAGGCTACAAAAACTAAACCTCAACAAAAATTGAGGTCAACAACTGATTCTCAATATTCTTATTATAGGTCTTTGACTTTGTAACTGATTTCTCATTTCTAATACCACTTTATTTGTAGACAACTTTTTCTCCTTAAATTTTGGATTCTGTTAAAACCTAGAGGTTAAGTACGTCTATAATTATGATTCCCTTGGTTTTACTTGGTTTTTCGCCCACCGTTGATTATTACCACCTAAAGTATTATTCTAGTTATAGCTAGGATGCTTCTTCTAACCTAGGTTATAATAATTTGAATATGGGTTATTCTGCTTCTTATTTATGGCATTCAAAGACTTTAATGATTCTTGAGGATCTACCATCTATCATAATGAATTCTCTTCAATCATTGCAATTGGTTGAGGAAAATTTATTCCAAATTGATCTAACTTCCTTGAAATTGCAGCAAGTTGATTCACTAACATTGCAAAAGCATCAGTTTCATTAATATTGGCTTTTTGCTTAGGATTTACTCTTTGATAAGGCCATTGAAAATTATTTGTACCCATCACTTCAATTAAAGTATAATTTTCATGAAATGGTTTTGACATCAATGAACCACCAACAACGGCATCAATAATAGATCTAAGAGATCCAGCTACTCCATTGTAAAAGGTTTAAATTATAATCAATCTGGTATAACATGGTGTGGACACTTTCTTAAGAGTTCTTTAAATTGTTCCCATTCTTCATAAATAGATTCCCCTTCAAATTGGAAAAAAAATGTAATATCCTTTCTAAACTTCGTAGTTTTTTATGGTGGTAAATATTTAGCACGAAATTTTTGTGCCAAATCATCCCAAGATCTTATAGATCCAGGTGATAACGAGTGTAACTATATCTTAGCCTTATCTCTCAAAGTGAAAGTAAATAATCTAAATCTTATAGCATCATCTGATATGTCATCATATTTAAATGTAGCACACAATTCTAGAAAACTAGCAATATGTAAATTTGGATCTTCAGTTGGTGCTCCCCCAAACTGATTATTGGATACCATTTCGATGATAGCTTGTTTAAGTTCAAATGAATTAGCCACTGTAGCAGGTTTTTGAAAACTACAATGAAGTTAATCCATGGTAGGGCTTGCATAATCTCTTAAAGATCTGGGGATATTTTGATCCTAAAAAATCATGAAATTATTTCCTAAGATTGATTTGACATTTCTTGAAATTTTTAATTTTTTTTAGAAATTTTTAAGTTTTTACTTTTTCTAATAGTTCTTTTTAATTCAGAATCGTAAGGCACAAGTCCTGTGGAACCTGAACTACTCATACATAACTATAAAACACATAAAATAAAAAGAAATTAAACACACAAACCAGAACTTTATGTAAAAACAACACTACATTATTCTTATAATAAATCTGAAAGTTTAAATAAGACTTTATAAAAATATAAATTTTACTTTTCAAAAATTTCTTTAAAAGTTTTGTAATTATCCCTAGCAACGGCATTAAAAACTTGATCCTGATATTCTACATAGATGTTAAATGCGATGTATGTGATTATAAGCTTAATTTCCTTAATAATGATTCTTACTTTGTAACAAAGCCAAAAACTTGATCCCAAGCAAAATCTAGGCAAATTTTTCACTATGGAGCAAATAAGAAAAAAGTTATAATATTTAAATATGGGATACTACACAAGTATACGTATCATTATCAAGTAATAAATGACTTTTTGATTAAGCCCAGAATATCGAACCCACAGGGTTAAATACAATATGCAACTTACAAAAACAAAAAAAATTAGATAACAAAATTTGACTTAGCAAAACAGTCTTACTTAAACTCTAGATACTAAAGTAGGAATGAAAATTTGATTCTTGTGAAATAAATACTTGCAAGATGAAGACAATAAAAATAAATTATCTTTTTCCTTATCATAAATCAGTAACAAGTATATAAATTCTATTGTGGAAGTATTATAATCGTGTTGTGCCAAATATGAGTAATACTATTTTTTACCCTTAATAGAGATGCTATAAAGACTATTAGCTACTTTATAGTTTGAATAGTACGGAAGATCAGTTAGGTAGGGAAGATACTAACTCTCAATTTAGAGTTCTCTCTTCTCCCTTAACCCAGGGGCTAACATCACGTATGAAAAGCTAAAACTATAATATAAATTGGGGGCTTTAGCCTGTCACTCTAAAGTCCTCTAAGTCTACACCCTTCAAAGTTTATTTCCCTAATTATTTACACTCAACCCCATGAACTACATTCTCATCCATGAAAGCAAATGTTATTCTTACAATTTGTTGATTGACACAATACAATACCATCTTGGATCTTACATGTTTTCAAAACATGTATTAACATCTTCATTGGCCAAGTAAATGAAGTATAAGGTTTAAAATTATCCCAACTTCTTCCAAAATTAAAGTCTAATACTTCACAAAAACTCCTTTCAATACTTAATAACTTTTCATTTTAAGGAAAAAGATAAAGAAAACTACTCAGAGTTCATGGAGAAAACATAACCACATTTGAGTTTAGAAGTTGAAATTATGCACAAAAACAAGAATTCTAAATTAAAACTAAATGTAGTCACAAGGATAAACACTTATCCCAAATCCCCGCCTCCAAATGTCTTGAAGTTCCTTTGAATTCTCCTCATTCATCGCAATACGAAATAAAACTCAAAATAAAAAGAAATGGTGGTCGATGGCAGCGGTGATGAGTCGCGGCGACAACAGCAGTAGTTACTTGGAATGGATGGATGATTGGCTGTTGACTATGGATGGCCTATTCCCTTGATGATCCAAGTCTTCTTTAATATGAATCTAAGGGGTTCCTTGGTGTCTCTTAAAAACGTCTTTCCATTCAATGAATCTTCAAGAAGTTGCGTTCTTTCAAAAGCCAATTGAATGAACTTTGATGTCCATGAACTATTTCCCAACTTTTGACCATGGTTTGCTTCAAAAAACTCTTCAAAATTTCATCAAAATTTCATGAATCATCATATAACTACTTCTGATACTTAAGCGCTGGGTACCTGGAGCTTAGGCATTACTCTCTCTGTATAACTGACATGTAAGCACTTGTCCTGCGCGCTTAAGTGTCGTGGTTCATTTTTGCACCTTTTTAATTTTTCCTCTAAAATTTATCCTTTTTCACTTCTTTTACTATTTTTCATCCATTTGATTGTTCCTGAAATAAAAACATACAATTACTTTTCATTAAATCACAATATCTCAAAAATAAGTACCAAAATGTGTATAAAAAGACTATAAATTTTAGGTGTATCAGCAACCTCTTCCCATATTTGGCCAGATGACTAATGCTTAGCACACTTTGGTTGAACTACCTTCCCAATCAAAATTAAACTATCCATTGGATTCCCTAATCTTGCTAGCGACTTGCCCTGGCCTGGCTGGCCTGCTAGTCACCGGAAAAACATAACTCGAGAAGGCTCTCACATGGACCAAGCTTCAATTTCACCCATCTAATGGGTCTCATTCCCATTGGTGAACTGCGCCACTCAGCCCTCCACCCAAGAAAGCTTTTCCACCTATTGGATTGCTATGGTGGCCACCATGTCCATGGTTATTTAAACTCCCCCCCTCCATGGCCAAATAGAGGGTGTTGTCATTTGTTTTGGGAGAGTCCTATAAATTACCAACAGAGCCTCCTTAAGCCTTCCTAAGATCAATTCAACCATTTTCCCCCCACTGAAATCCCATGCTAGAGCTTAATTTTGAGTTCATAAAGGAAGAATTTTTCTCAACTTTAACCAAACTCCATAAACCTTCAAATTTCTTGTCCTAAAAGGCTCCCTCCAGCAAAATAAAAAAGTTGTCCAGCAAAAAAACCCACCTATTGAGCCGACTAACCCACCTCTAGACTAAGGTTGCACCACTCTTTGATTGAAATCATACCTAGAGCTTATCCTAGAGCAAACTAACACTTCAAGGAGGTTTGTTGGATTCTACTGAAGCTTCCACAAGCACTTAATCGAGGCCTCTCCGCTTATGCAAAGGTATATTTCAAAAACCATAAAAATTCTTGCAGTTTCATCAATTATGTAGAGAACTCGTATTTCATACACATTTAATCGTATATATATGTTTGTATTGATTAGATGAAGTTGTAGGAACAAAGCGTGAGTGATTTTGTTGAGTATCGAGAGAGATTAAAGCATTTTAGTGTGGACAGTTCTTAGGTTAGGATGATTGGGGACGATGAACAGATGTCGTTTGTTTATGCATGTTTCATTTGGACGACCTAGATGACATCGGATGAGCCCTTATTCATAAAGTGCAGCTTGCATGGAAGCTGACGAGGATGATGGTGGTGAATCAAATGGCGCCACGTGGTCTTTCGGAGCCACTGTAGGATGAGTTGGCGTTGACAGTGTTAAGTAGAAAAATTGGATTTTTAGGATTTATTTTATTTATAGAACTAAGAAAATTCATAACTTGGTGTATAGAAATCAAAAAAATAAAAAAAAAAAATATCCTCTTGCTCAGTAAACAAAAGAGAATAATGTTGGATAAATTAAAAATTATTTGATGAGCCTCTAGTTTTTAATTATTTAAATCCCTTTGGGCAATTTTAATTCTATTAATGTAAATAATGATCACCATGGCTTGAAACTTTAGTGGTTGATTTATCATGTTCTCTAATTTTTCCATAGTCAGAGAACATCTCTAGCTTTGAAACCATGATTTTTAACCTAGCTTTCTATTTTTTTCTTGAAATAATTATGTAGATTAAAATGTAAGTCAAAAAAATAGAGGACTTCTTCTGGTAGGTTTTCTATGCTTAGAGGACTCTAGGAAAAATATAAATTAGATTTGAATGTTTATGAATATTACTATGGTTAATTAAATCCTAAAAACTCACTAAAAATATAATAAATAAAAAATATTAAAAAATTAACAAAAATTATTCCACACCGTGAATAATAATTATTTTAATCCACTCTATAAATTAGAAAACCATTTCATTTGATTTGATAACCAAAATCTATTTTCTAAGTAAAATAGTATTTTTGCATTAAAATATTATAATAACTTAACTGTAATTCAAAAAATTATGAAAAGTGATTTTCTTAGTTCTTTATGATCAACTACATTTAGGAAAAAAATTAAATTACTTTAAAATAAATAGTTCATTTTTGAGCTATAATTTGAATTTAAAATAACTAAAAAAGATTAAGAATTTCAAAAATTTAAAAATGCCCAAAATTGCTCCTAATTATTTCCTGATTACTTAAGATCCTTTAAAATATTTTTCTTTATTTTTCTAATTTAGTTATGTATTTTTAAATGTCAAAAATTTATTTTCTTTGATTTTTATTTAAATAATTATGAAAAATTAAAGATAAATTGCAAAAAATTGAAAAAATTTTTTGTTTTTGTTCCGTGGACTTTGAGAAATTTAATAAGAATATAAAAAGTAAATTTTGAAATTGAATTATATTTTCTTTTTAATCAATCACTATAATCAATAAATATTCAATTAATTAAAATATAATTTAAAAAAAATCATGAAAATTTGTCCATATGGTCCTCTGACTTAAGTGAATTCCAATGATTTTCATATGAATAAAAAAGACTTTACATTGATTAGTTAAAAAAATTAACATTGAAAAATCTATTTTTTGAGTTAAAATAATTATAGATATATTAAATAAAAATTAAAAAAAATCACATTTTCTCCTTTGATATTTTAATCAACACATGAGTGGATTATCATAAAAATTTTAAAGTCATTTCAATTATATTTGATATGTTATGGAGTGGGGAGCCCTAGGGGCAAAGTAATAATTTTGGATTTTGATGCCCCAATTAAAATTGAGGTTAGCCAATGGGTAAATGGGTAATTTTGATCATAATAAGCTCTTTTAGATGTTTGAAACATAATGGGTTTAAGAAACCGATTTGCCACTTTTTCATGGCAAGGGTAAAATTAGAATTATAAATTATTATGACATGGAAGTCAATTTAACTAGATGATATTAAGGTAGTGGGTTTGAATTGAATATAATAATTCACTTATTTGAAGCCCCTAATTGGTGATTAACAGATTGTATGATACTTTAATGAGAATAGGTCTCACTTAAATTAACAATTTTTTATAATTGAAATTTTGCCAATGGAATTGTTAAGGGCTTAGTAGTGAACTAGGCTTAATCCAAGATTGTTTAATGAGGTTTAGAAGGGATAATATAATTGATCATGAACATTTTCAAAACACTACAAGCCCAACTTACTGGCTTGTACAAGGTCTTCAATGACATGAGTTTGCCATAAAAGTACCCATTCACATGACTTTTAAATAAAACATTAAGTGAATGTGTGATTACCCTACATTTGAGACACTTAAAGTATCGAGGTTCACTAAGAATAAGATGTATTAATTTATTTAAACTAAATCAAAATTTGGATGACTAATTGAAAAAAATAATAAGTTCAAATCAACTCAAAAGTCTTCGAATGATTTTTAAAGTTTTTCAAGGTTATTCCTGTAACATTTTAGAATCGTTTAGATACTTCGAAGGACAATTGAATTTACTATTCTTTGTTAAAGAAAATCATCAATTAAAACTCTTAGAGAGCTACCAAGTTATGACCTAGGACTCGGTAAATACGCCTTATACTGGTTTTCTTGCTTTACATTTCCTGTAATTTTATTTAAATTTTCCACAAAATTATATATGTGTTGTAATTTCTAACATTTCTGTGGGAGTGCAAGATGATGACAAGTATGCATTTAAATTTTTGTAAAGCAATTTTTCAAAATTAAACAATTTTTTTGAAAAAAAATTAAAAACAATAAGACCAACATTTTCATAACACATCCTTTTGAATTTACGAGAGTCCCTCATATGAGGTAACCCATGATTGCTAATGAGATTTTTTTAGTTTAAATGAGCTTAACAACTCATTTAAGCTAAGTAAATTTAAAAGAAAATAGTGGTACCAAAATGATAGAACCGTGGGATCCTAACAGGTGTTACTCTAATCAAGTTTAACACTCCCACCCCCCCCACAAAATGATTTAACTGAACTTGTCATTTAAAACTTTTGAACCTTAGACTGTAGGACTGCTATCCACCGAGTAGCTTAGTGCTAACTTTGAGGGCAGCATTCTACAACCGCAAATGGATATTGATCATCAAATCTTTCTTTATAATTAAATAATAAGACTTAAGATTTTGAAGTTGTTTTCCTGGTGAAATATAAATCCTCACCTCATATTTACTCCTTTGTAAAATCATGTTGTGAAATTTAAGCCCTAACTCATCTTAGGCTCTTAGGTTGTCAGTCGTTACGCCCTCATATCTTATAGGTTATTTCTATAATTATGTCATAAAAATGTAAGCCATAATTAATAATAATTGCAAGATGAAACATTTGATAATATATTTTCCAAATTGAAGCCAAACCATGCGATATCTTTGGAAGTTGCTGAGGTACTCCTCAGGATTTGGGACAACCCCTAGTTTTCTCCCTTTGGATTCCATAACAATGTTCTAAATTTGAACTTCTCTCATTTGACACTTCTTGGTCCGATCTTTGAAAAAGTTTTATCCCTTAAAATTCTTGAAGACAATATTTTCTGATCTAAATTGAGAGTTTTCTTAAATGACCTCGGTCATTTGAGATGTAATTAACTATAGATGCTTGCCACTCTAGGGAACTTTAAGAGCCCAGGAAAAATAAACCCTATCTAATCATCCATATTAGATAAGATAACTTTTCAGATTATATAAGAAAAGATTTGTAGACCAGACGGATGTTATAATTTCTGTAGTTTATTTAATTGAGCCTCACGGACAGGTGAAATGTATATTCCTCGGGAGAGGTATGCCACTTGTGATGTTATGCTCGTTCATTTAAACTATTGTTTATTTGTGATTGGTTCAATATAATATTTCCAAAATTAAAACATTACTTTTCAAAATTAAAATACCATTTTTCTAAAAATAAAAAAAAATATATGTATATTAAATTAAATTTAAATTAATTCCAAAATATAAATAAAATATGATGGTCGATAGTGTTCTCCTATGACATATATTTATGACCTTTTTAGTATTGGATGCTCTTGTCTACTTTCCTATAATTTATTTGAATTTTGTGTAGATATATTATGCTTTGAGATGCTAAATAAGTAGTGGTAGTGGTAGAAAAGGCCCATGTACACATTTATATTTTATGCAATGCAATTTTATTCATTTACTTTACAGTACATTCCTTACCCACATTTATTTACTTTACCTCAAAGAGGACCGACCTCAAAAAGGAGTTAATCAAAAGTTGAGGACTGATTCAAAAAGGGGGATTGAAAGATAATGACCAATCTCAAAAGAGAGCATCGAAAGGTGAGGACCGACCTCAAAAAGGAGTGAATCAGAAGTTGAGGACCGATTCAAAAATGAGGATTGAAAGTTGATGATCAATCTCAAAAGAGAGTGTGAGAAGGTAAGGACCAACCTCAAAAGGGTGATCAGAAGTTAAGGACTGATTTGAAAATGAGAATTGAAAGTTAATGATCAATCTCAAAAGAGAGTGTCGGAAGGTCAGAACCAGTCGGACCTCACCTTTCGACACTCTCTTCTCAGAGTGATCATTAACTTTCAAAAATGAGAATTGAAAGTTAATGATCACTCTGAGAAGAGAGTGTCGAAAGGTGAGGTCCGACCTCAAAAAGGAGTGAATTAGAAGTTGAGGACTGATTCAAAAATGAGGATTGAAAATTAATAATCAATCTTCGGAAGGTAAGGACCGGCCTCAAAAGGGTGAATGAGAAGTTAATGATTGATTCAAAAATGAGAATTGAAAGTTAATGATCACTCTGAGAAGAGAGTGTCGAAAGGTGAGGTCCGACCTCAAAAAGGAGTGAATCAGAATTTGGGGACTGATTCAAAAATGAGAATTGAAAGTTAATGGTCAATCTAAATGGAGAGTGTTGGAAGGTAAGGACCGCCCTCGAAAAGGAGAGAATCAAAAGTTAAGGACTAATTTAAAAATGAGAATTGAAAGTTAATGATCAATCTCAAAAGAGAGAGTCAGAAGGTAAAGATCGACCTCAAAGGAGTGAATCACAAGTTAAGGACTGAATGAAAAATGAAAATCGAAAGTTAATGATCAATCTTAAGAAGAGAGTCGGAAAGTGAGGACCAAACTCGAAAAGGAGGTAATTAGAAGTTAATGACTGATTCAAATATGACAATTACAAGTTAATGATCAATCTCAAAAGAGTGTTTCAGAAGGTAAGAACTGACCTCAGCGAAGTAAATTAGAAGTTAAGGACTGATTCAAAAATTAAAATTGAAATTTAATGATCAAACTCAGGAGGAGAGTTGGAAAGTGAGGACCACCTCCGAAAAGGAGTGAATCAGAAGTTAAGGGCTGATTTAAAATTGAGAATTGAACGTTAATGATAAATCTGAAAAGAGAGTGTCAGAAGGTAAGAACCGAACTCAAAGGAGTGAAAGAGAAGTTAAGGACTGATTCAAAAAATGAGAATTTAAAATTAATGATCAATCTCTCAAGAGAGTGTCGGAAAGTAAGGACCGACCTCAAAAGGAATGAATCAGAAGTTAAGGACTGATTCAAAAATGAGAATTGGTGATGTTGAATCCAAAGACATGTGTTGTGTGAAAAGGTTGAAATTTTTTAAGAAGATTTGTGAAACTTTGTGAGGTTTTGTGCAGAACGTGAAACTCCGCGGGGATGTCGCGGAAATTAGTGCAGCCAAGAATAGTTGCCAAGATAGTTATGTTGCGCGAGCAAAGATTAAGAGACCTCAAAATTGAGGAAATCAACTCAAAATATTTATCTTCTTTTCTTGTTGTTTTTATCATGTTTAATTTTCAAAATATATTTTTAAAAATTTAATTTTAGTTGGTTGTTATTTCAAAAGAGATTTATTTTCTTATTTTTTTGTTGGCTATTTTATCTTTTCTTCTTTTTTTGTTATTATTGTCAAATTTTGTTGTTTTGTTCTCTGTTCATTGTAATTTTGAATGCACATATGGTTCGTGTCTTTTATCCATTGCACAATTAGGGCAATTGAACAAACAGACAAACTTCTGAGAGGAACTTCATTAATCTGCTCCAATAGATGCTACAAATCAAGTGTAGGCTAACGCCTTAAAAAGTACAACATGCTAATTGCATGAAAGTACATCAAGCCAACTGGTAGGGGAATCTCCACAGATCTTGTAAACTCAGCAGATCCAATGATGTCAATTACTTTCCTAAATAAGATGTTGCTTTTACTCATGAATGAGACCGTGCAGAAAGGTCTCACAAAGTCATGGTGGTCAAAATGTGGAGGAATGCAATCACCCTCATCGTAGATTTTGATAATGCAATTGTTAGGAATGCAGTTAGCTGGCAGTATACTCATAGCTGGCAGTATACTCAATCTGACCATTCTTTTAATCATCCATTTTTTCATTAGAGGTAGTGGATCCATCTGATCATGTCTGAGAATCCCAGGAGGATTTCTTTGTCTGTCATTGGTAAATTTGTTGCAGAAAGTACACTGGATAGTGATTCTCCCTTTTCCTCGCATCCATTTCCTCAACTCTGAATAAGTCCTTCCCATGAGCAGGCCTGCTCGACCTCTATCCCTTAGGTCAAAAATGCAGTCAAGGATATTTTATTTGTCACTCTCTAAGAAGACCCTGGTGTATAATTCCTATCCTTCCAGTATGTTGATGAACCTCCCTTGTACTTATTCGTAGACTTCAAAATTCTTTTTGTTCACTTTGCTTATCCTGTAATATTCTGTCGTGCTTATGATCGGTGGCCGTCGAGGAAGTTCCCTTGTTTCAACGGCGGCAAGATCCTAAGCTGGTGCTGACTCTGGCTCTAACGGAATGTATAATTCTGCGTGTGACGGGACGTATGGCCCTGTACCCCTCGGAACATATGGCATTGAATCCATTTGAACATATGGCTCTACCTCTATTAGGTAATCCACAGTCTGAGATCTATCATCTGTAGAGGCGTACTCCTCTAAGGTACTGTAGTGTTGTAGGTGCAACACATTGCAGTCCGGGCATTCTACGAATGCCTGCATAGCCGACGTTCATGCAGGTATTTTAGCATTGCAAGTAGGGCAACCCTTCCCCTTGCATAGAACATCTAAATCTAGTGGTATTTCTAGCTCTGTAACAAACCTGGATTCATTATCTATAGCAGGAAAGCTTGAAGAAGTTTCTCTCATGCCTGGATCATAAATGTTCCCCTCAGGAATAGAGGTAAGTAATTTTTATGCCTCTTTTTAGCGTCTTCTTTCTTCTCATAAGAAAACCCTTTGCTTTCGGCGGCTAGCATTTTTGCACTGTGTTCTTTGTAGCGGAGCATCTAACAATTGTGTCTAACAATCTTTCAGTATCAGCAGCGACCAGACCCCCAGTTGGCATAGGTATCATGGATGGTAGATGGCTGGGCCAGTCCATTAGGTCTTGTTGTACCATCACGTTCTTTCCTTTCAGTGACGCACTATCTTTGGTGGTCAACGTTAACAATGAGGGTAGCCCTACCTTTTCCCGTTGACTGACAATATTCATTAAAGGCCCCTCGTAATCCATGCTGACTTGGTTAAATTCCATGTCAAAATCTATAGTGTTGCCCCGAGGTACCATTTCTTTATTTAGTGTGAGATTCCAGCCATCGTTAAAGGCGAAGATCAGCCTGTGGTCTGACATTTCTCTATTGATGATAGGAAAAATGCCAGTGGGCTGAAACTTTGTGCGAACAAGAAAAGAAAAAGTATTTATTATAAGAATTTTAGTTTATTTTGGTGAAGTGTTCGTTTATTTCTGTGTGAATTTTGTTTAATTTAGTAGAATATTAAGTTCAAAGGTAGAAAGGAGAGAATTTGAAGTGTAATTATTTTCAAAATTTTCATTATATTATTGTTAATTTTGTTACAAAAATTTTTGACCCGGTGCCAGACATTTTACCAAATAGATAACCCCAGAACAATCAAAATTTCAAAGTTTCAAATCAAGTGTCGGCAAGCAATGTCAAGTTGCGTAGTATATCTTCAGGTATCATCTGTTGATTGATAGCATGGGTATTTCACCTCGGAAGTCTACTAATTGGTAGGCTCCTTCTGCGTAGACCTTTTAAATGACAAATGGTCCCTCTTAAGTTGGCTCAAATTTTTCACCTATTTTGCGGCGTACAAGAATAGTTCTTTTGAGCATGAGGATGAGGTCACTGACTTTGAATGTCCTTGGGTGGTCTAAATTGTCATGAGCTTGTACCATCTTTGCCTGGTAATGTTCCAAATGTTGTTGTGCTTCAAGTAATTTCTTTTAAGGCTCTCTAGTTCTTCAAGTCTGAGTTTGGCACTTTCTTCTATTTTTAGTTGGTTGGCGAAAGAGACTCTAAGAGACAGTGTCTGAACTTCTAATGGTAGCACGACCTCGGACCCGTACACGAGCATGTAGGGTGTACACTGAGTGGGAGCCTTGAATGTCGTCCGGTATGCGCTCAAAGCTTCTAGCAATTTATTGTGCCAATCCATTTTATTTTCATTGAGTGTCTTCTTTAAAATCTGTATCAGTGTCTTGTTGAAGGATTCAGCCAATCCATTTGCTTTAGGATAATAAATTGTAGAGTATCTTCAATATATCCCGTGTTGTTTGACAAAATTGTTGATTTTGGTGCTTTTAAATGCTATCCCATTATCTAAAATTATTCTTTGTGGTACTCTGAAATGGTAGAAGACTTGGCTTTTAAAGAATTGAAGGACATGCTGTGTCGTAACCTCTCGTAACGGTACTATTATTGCCTCTGCCCATTTGGAGAAGAGATCTGTAGCTGCAATTATAAACCTGTGTCCTTTGGAATATGGAGGGTCTATCAGGCCTATTATGTCTATACCCCTAACACTTGAATGGACACGAAGCAACGTTTGGGTGTATAACATTCAAAGTTTGGTGCAAGACCACCCCATACACTTAAAATTTGTGACATCTTCTGGTTGTATCCATGCAATCGGGCACATTTCTGGCCAATAATATCCGAGCCTTTTGATCTTCATTTTGATCTTCAGCCCTGATTGATGAGCGCCACACAATCTGACATGTACTTCTTTGACAATATTTTGTGCTTCAGCTTTGCTTAAACATCGTAGCCACATCTGGTCAAATGATCTCCTGTAGAGGACATCACAAACTAAGACATATGATATAGCACGTTTTGCAATGTGATGTGCCTTAGACTTGTCCTCTGGTAGCTTTCTAGTATGAAAAGATTCTATTAATGGCTTGCACCAATCTTCGTTGATATCCACAACCAAATTTATCATTTCTTCTTTTTTTTATTTTTTGTAGAGTTTCGAGGTCGATCTAAGACAGAACTTGTCTTCCTTGTAGTGTGACATCAATGGAATCCTCCGGGGGACATGCCAATTCTCTTGTTAGTTTTGCTAGAGCATCAGTATGAGCATTATCTCCCATAGGAATCCGATAGAAAGTCACATTGTGGATCTGCTCAAGTAGCTTCATTGCGTACTGATGGTATTCTGCTAGCCGTGGTTTAAAAATTTTTTATTGTCCGGCGACTTGCTGGATGAATGAGTCATAGATGGAAATGTTTGTTATATCCATTGAGATTGCCAACTCTAATCCGTTGATTAGAGCTTCATATTATGCTTCGTTGTTGGTACATGGCTCTGTTAGGTGGTATGAGAACCTTAACATACCTTTGTCTGGTGTGATAAAGATCAAACCAATCCCTGCTTTGCCTGGTATGACCATGCCTGATCCTTTATCTTTTCTGGCTGACGAAGCTCCGTCGAAGTACATCTTCGAACATTGCGCACTAGAGAATTTCCTTTGTAGTATTTGCTCATCTGGTAACTCATCGTTAAGAGGAGACCCAGCTGGTAGTATGTGTTCAGCTAGAAATTCTACTAGAATCTGCTCTTTGATAGCACTGAAGGGAACAAAAGTTATATCAAATTGCAATAAGATAATTGACCATCTGTTGGTCGGGTCATCAAGTATTACAACGGGTTAACTTTTAAAATTATGGTAACTCTATGAGAGGGCATGTAATGTCTAAGCTTTTGGGTAGTGAAAATAAACGTCAGACAAAGCTTCTCAATAGGTGGATACCTTACTTTCGTCGGTATTTGAAGACAACTCAAGTAGTAGAGTGTGTTTTCCTTACCCTTATCATTGAGTTGGGCTAAGAGGGCTCTAAGGGAGTTGTCTAAGGCCATCGTATAAAGTATCAAAGGTTTCCCTAGGATAGGGCCTGCCAAAATAGGAGGTGTTATTAAAAATTGTTTAACATCCTCAAAGGCCCGCTGGCATTTCTCTTCCCAAACAAATTTGGCGTCCTTTTTAATTAATGTCGAGAAGGGATGACACGTACTAAGACATTAGAAATAAAGTGTCTCAGATATGCCAACTTCCCCTGGAAGGAATGAAGTTGTTTCAAGATTTTAGGAGGATGCATTTCTAAGATAGCTTTAATCTTATTTGGGTCGATCTCGATTCTCCAATGACAAACAACGAATCCTAGAAACTTCCTAGAGGTAACATCAAAAGTGCACTTTAAGGGATTCATTTTAAGGTCAAATCGTTGTAACCATTCAAACACGATCCTTAAATCGTACAAATGGTCTATTATTCATTTACTCTTAATGATCAAATCATCCTTGTAGCATTCCACTTACTTTTGAATGAGGTCGCCAAAAAACTGTCATAGCTCATTGGTATGTTGCTCCAGCGTTCTTTAAACCAAATGTCATCATTATGTAGCAAAAAATTCTGATCGGCGTTCTAAAGGCTGTAAGTGCTGCATCCTCGGGAGACATCTTGATTTGGTTGTATCCCGATGATCCGTCCATGAAGGAGAAAATTTCATGTGTTGAAATGATATCCACCATCATTTCTAATATTGGTAGTGGAAACTCATCTTTTCGACATGCCTTGTTCAAATCTCTGAACTCGACATAAACAGAGATTTGTCCATTTTTCTTCTTGACTGGAACAATGTTAGCCAATCACGTGGGGTACTGCTCTTCTTTTACAAAGTTAGTGTCTATTAATTTTATTACCTCGATGATGACTTGTTTCTCTATTTCGAGGTGCATTCTTCTTGGAGATTTTTTTACTTGGGTTATATTCTCGTCCACCCCTAGTTTATGAACTGCAACCTCTGCTAATAGTCTTGACATTTCATCATAGCTCCATGCAAAGCAATCTTTGATTTTTGTTAACAATTTGATCAATTATGGAGATTCTTCATCATTGAGTAGAGAACTTATAAATGTAGGTCGGGGTTGTTCTTCAGCCCCAAGGTTGACTTCCTTTAACTCATCAATAGTTGAATTGAAATTGATTTCTTCTTCAAATTCTGGCAGAGCATTTTCTATTAGCTGATCAGTAGAGTCATCCTCCATATCAAGGAAATCCTCTTCTGATTCACTAGCATCAACCATACAAAATTCTAAATCATCGATTGGTCCAATTGTACCAATTCCAAGACCCTCTTTCAAGTTAGGAGTTTGACTTTTAACACTCCATAGATTTTCAAAAAGCTAAAATTTATCTTTTGGCATTTATTTTAATAAATCTCCCTATTGAATTAACTTTTGTACATAAGGCGAAAAGTAACCAAAAGGTAATTTAATTAGTTCATTAGGATCAGCATCCAAATTTACATGATTTTCAAGATTGGTAGAAATAGAAGAATGGTAAAATTTGATCAGCTTTGAACTAGCACTACAGACTTCCTTGACCTCTAAACTCTCGACCTTTTGAGGGACGTTCGCAGCAATAGTCATAGCATTCACAAAGTGATTTATCTGATCATGCATTGCCTCATATTCGCTTTTCTTGGCATCTTCTAAGGATATCTCGTATTAAGGTTTCTTCTATTTTGTCATCTTTATTTCATCTTCGGAACTATCTTCATCACCAATGTTGATGGTTGGCCTAGCCCGTTCAAAGATTAAGTTGTTTCTTCCCCATCCACGTCCCCGACCTCAACCTCGGGTGCGCGAACTAAAAGAACCTCCACCAATTTGTTACAAAAGAGTGGTGAAATATCGCTGAAGCGGAGTTTAATGGGAGTTGAATGGCCCTGCCATTGTACTTCTTCTGAATCTTTACTTTTGTTTGTCACAATTTTATGAGAGAAGAGAGTTTTCTTCGGAGGCGCGTAATAGGCATCAACTTCATGAATGACAACTTCATGAACTGAAAATGGTTGTAAATCTCCCTTGTTGCAATATTCTAGTCCTTCTTTGTAGTACTTGATGCATTGGTGTTAAGACGACAGAACCATGTTGTGTTCATGAATCCATGGTCGACCCAGTAGATCGTTGAAAGAGGTCTCGGCATTGATGATATGAAACGGTTGTGGCTAGTTCTCCAACCTTCATAAACAATGTAATAGATCCAAGGGCTCTTTCTCTCTTTTGGTTGAATCCTCTAAGCATCATTTATCAATTGTAAGCTCTTAAGCTTCAATTTCCAAATAGGCTAATGTCCGTAGACTCATCAAGTTGAGTGATGCTCCAATATCTACTAAAACTCTTAACAACACAAATCTGCCGATGTTAACAGAGATGTAGAGTGGTCGGTTGTGGTCGGCGGTACCAAACAACAAATCTTCATCTGTGAAGGTTACCCTAGTTTGTTCTTTCAACGAACAAACCTCATCCAAGGATGTGCTGGCCAACTGAGTTAAGCAAATCTTTAGGGCATGCAAGGCTGTAACTAAGGCTTCACTCATCTCCTTTGACAAAATCAGAGTGTCATAGATGCTTAATTGGTCCAACAGCTTCCTAAAATGAGCTAACACTATAATCCACTTTATGTGGTCCTCCAATTTTCACTTGGTCGAGTGGTTCTTCCACTAGTGGGGGTAGAGGTAGTTCTTCTCCAATTACTATATTTTTTCTTTTATCTGCGGAGCTATTCTTAGGGGTAATACTCTCCCGCTCTTTAAATTTACTTCTGTAATTTCTTCTTCTTGAGATATCATTGATGACTCTTTCGGTGTTTCTTCTTTGTCAGAAAGATCTAGGTTGATGGCAAATGATGCACGATGGTGCTTGAGGATTGGTTCCTCACTCCCAGTGCTGTCGTAGCTGGTATCGTTGATGTCTTCTTCAGTCTTGTTACTGAGTTCGTCGGACTCAAGTACGATGTGAGGATCATTGTAGGAATCAAGTTTGAGGCTAGATTGGTCATTATTTATTATGTCATCACTAGAAATAGTTAAAACGTAGCTTAAATCATGATCAATAAGTTCATAGGACCCCGGTGGGGCAAAAAGATAACCATACAAAGTTAGGGTTTTGAGGATTTTCTTCCCCGAATCCGAGATAACCAATTGAGTAGAGGTATCCCCTATCCTACCACCCCCCTCGTAGTATCAATAGTTGTGGTGGTATTCTTCTTTTTCTTTGTCTTTGATGATGACGACTCCTGTGGCGAAATCTTCAGCTCGGGTTTGGCAGGTGAAGAGTCTGATCAGAAGTTTGCATTGATGCATTCTAGATTTGATTCAATATTTTGTTGGATGATTTGCTCCAAACTTTATTCCATTCACCTTTTATGATGTATGCAAAAGATTGTTTTGATGAATCTTGTATTTGGTTTAGGACCCTCTTGAGCTTGTCCCAAGTCGTACTCCATCCATCTTCTCCAGTATATGGATCAATCGGATAAATTGGCTCGGTCGAAATCATATTTATGGGTTCTTTTTCACATTCCCTTAAATAATCATTCAGGATCGTTATATTTCCTTCTTTGATATTTTTTTCGAGCCAATCCTTAAAGATGAAACATTTTTCTATAGTGTGCCCTAGCAATCTGTAGTATGGATAATAATTTCGTTCATCTTTCTTGTCAACTTCTTTGGGATTCTTTGGATCTGGTAGTCTGAACTCAGGCTTTCTTATCAGACTTCTGAACATTTTGGACACGACTTTAACTTTGAAAGAATATATCATTTTCTATCGCTCTGCTAGAGATATTCACCTATTCTCTATTCGAGATGATCCTCCTTGAGGCGGTCGCTGGTTAGACTGGCTATTCTCTTTTTGAGCTTGTTATAGCTTTTCTATTTCTGAGCATATTATGATGATGATTGACGAGGATTTTCTGCATATATTTTCATTGGTTGTATTCCCTTGTTGACAGTCGCTACTATTGTGGACTTCTTTTCAAACACTCTGATTGCCTTAGACTTCTTGTGTGAATCCTTATGTTTGATTTCCTCTTGAAGACTGTTGGCTTTACTGAGTAGCTTCTCAAAGGATTGATGGTTAGTCCCTTGAGCATGAAAGCTACTGGCTCATGGATGCTTTTGAGTAAGATCTCAATTGCATGATATTTCTATAGCTGAGGTTCACACTTCATGCTAAAGTTTCTCCACCTCAAAATATAGTCCACCAAAGTCTCGTTTCGCTTTTTTTTTCCATCATGAGTTCTTCTATAGGACATGGTGTTGCGCTCCGGCAAATCTCTTGACAAATCATTGTCCAACACGATAAATGTTTTAACTGATCGGTTGAGCAAATTGGCATACCAATCGAAAGCAATCCTTGACATTCTGTTGACAAACTGTTGGAAGAGTAGAGCTTCACTATTTCTTGTGTTGCCACAACTGGCTTGGAAGTGTGTTGTATGTTGTCTGGGATTTCCAGTCCCATCAAATATCTCAAAGTTTGGGGTCACGAAAACCTTAGGGAAGGTTACAACATCGAATTCCTCCTGATAGGGTCTACCCTTTAGAATCAACACACCACCCTTATATTGGGTTAAGACCTCCCGAACTTGCTTGATCATTTGTTTAAATTCTTTGTTTGATATGCCACTCAATGAAGAATCCTTCTTTTGTTGCTCATCTTTGTTTGTTGAGGCAACTTCTCTTCTTTCATCCATGATATGTATGATTTCTAAGTGGTTTATCTCTAGAGAGGCTAGTTGCGGTGCTTGTGATTGCCCTTGAATGGTGGTCATGGCAGTCATGGCGGCAGCTATCTCTTTTATCATTTTCGATGACATGGACATCCATGAAATCTTCTTCAACGTAGTCATTATATTCAAAATCTTCATCATCATCATCGATGAATACTCCGTGCTCTCAAGCCAACTTGAAAATCTCGACTCTAAGCTTTTCAACCTTTCCTTCAATCATAGATTCTTTGATTGTTCTAAGATCTGGGGGACCCTGCTGGACCTCCTCCTCTAGCTCTTCCCTTTCACTAGCAATTGTTGGGATGATGTTAGATACTTCAGAGCCTGGCTTCATTCCATGCTCTTTCCTTGTAGGCTTACTGGATTGTATTAGTACAGCGACCTTGGGTATCCACACCTTCTTTTATGACAGTGATGTCTCAGGACGGGGTGTCCTAGCAGAAACATTGGGATGTCGAGGAGAAGTATGCTCCTTGTGGTGCAGACCAGCTACGATACTGGGTATTCTTTTCATCTTTTCCTTTGAAATTTTACGAATGTCTTGGTGGTGTGTGCTCGGTAGAATTCTTGGACCTAGTCTTGACTTAACTAGTCGACGGCTTGTGGTCCTGGTAGTGGTGGAATTTGTGGTGACAATAGCGGTATCAACTCTGGTTCCCATACAGAACCAAACAAGAATATGAGCAGACAGATTTTCAGTTGCTTTCTGAGATCTTCTGGTAGATTTGACGTCCCTTAAAATTTCTTTCTTCATACGAGGGAAAATTCCATGTCCCACTCATTTAAGTAATTCATTAACTGAGCATCCCTCTTTGGCGGCTAGTTTCTGAAAAATTGAACTGACTCGGGTGGTCAGAGTAGACTTCATTTTCTCCTCACCATGTTCATGAAGTAACGGTAATGCAACAACATTTTTTCGAATACTCCTGTATCCATCGGTATCCATTAAAGGATGGAATCTACTAAATCGCAGAAGTGGATATTCTTCCGACAATTCTAACTCCTCTTGGTGAGGCTTTTCCTCGATAGGTATTTCCTTAGGAGTCTGGGCTTTAGTAGCCCTCCGAACTCTCCTGCTACGATTTCTCCTTAATGGCCTCTTGAACCCCTCCATGTAAAGGTGATTAAACAGACAGTCTTGAAATCCAAAGAGTTGATCGTACTTTCCCAAGACAATAATGGGTAAAGTATGTCAACGGAAGAAGAGTCATTTGGACCAAGAGGGACATGGACACAATACCAATGTGTGAAGATAATATTTCCTTATTTAAATAGAGAGAAAATCTTGTCCCCAGCGGAGTCGCCAAAAGTTGTCGGCACTAAAAAGTTGAGGAGTTGCCCGTAAGAAGCTGTCGGTCACCGGAATCGGAATCCCATGGCCCGCTTCGGAAGGACGCTTAATTTATATATGAAATCAAATTGATCACATATTTTTCACAATTTAAATGAAAAAGCGCTATACCTCAAACACTGTATTTATCATAAAGGATAAACACAAGACTTGAGGATGGGGATCGATAAAAAAAAACTAGGAAATATATGACATCCGTTCGGTCTGCAAAACCGTTTTATTTGCCGATAAGTTCCATTATTTAATACAAGAAAATAAATAGGATTTATATTAAGCTGGGTTCGAACAAGCTTCCTATAAGGGCAAGCTCCAGTAGTTAATCACATCTTAAAGAACCAAAGTCACCTAAGAAAACTCTCGATAAAAATCAATAAATATTATCATCAATGATTTCAAAAGGTTAGGACTTTTTAATGAGATCGGACAAAGAGGTGTGAAATGGGAACGATTTAAATTTGGAAGATTTATTGTAGAGTCCAAAGGAGGAAGAACTAGGGGATTTCATGGATCCGGATGAGAACCTTGGTAACTTCCTAGCCTATCCTATGGTATGGCTTCAGTTTTGAGGAGAAGTTATTTAAGTGTTTCATCATGCAATTTTTATTTGTTAGGACTTATATTCGTGTGAGACGATTACATAAATAGCCTGGAAGATGTGAGGACTTAGGTCGTAACGCGACAACTTCAGAATCCTAAAACGAGTTAGGGCTTCCATTCCACAACATGGTTGTGCAAAGGCCTAAGGATGAGTTGAGGATTTATATTGCATAAGAAGACAACCTCGAAGTCTTATGGCTTTGTTATTTAGGTTTAAGGAAAGGAAATTGGTTTAGCTGGGGAAGACATGTTTTTTTGTTGAAGACGACCATGCTACCCACCATGCTAGCTCCAAGCTCCTTACCGTGATGAGTTTAAGTTTTGTGATGAGTTTAAGTTTTCTAGGGCGTCCAGTTATGATGTCAAATCAGGTGGCTCTATGGTTTTAGTTCTTCAAATTTTGTGAGGGATGTTAAAGTTGATTAGAGCGACACCGGTTAGCATCGCATGGTTCCCTCGTTCTAGAGGCACCACTATTTTCTATTATATTCACTTATTCAAAATGAATTTACTAAACTCAACTTAATGAGTTCCATAATTTCTTTTACATCGTGGGGGAAGCCTCGTTAGCAACCGTAAGTTACCTCCTCCGAGGAATTCCCGATCATCCAATAGAGATGTCTTAATTTAGTTGTAGTTGTTGTTTTGTGTGATGTTTGTGATTAACTTTATATTTATCTTATATTTTGAATGTTGTGGATGTAAATTTAGAATTGTCTTATTTTTGAATGTTGTGGAGGCGATTTCTATCTTGATTGATTTTAGTTTTGGTTTTGGTTTTGGTTTTGTGGCTATCCTGACAACTTTAGTTTTCATGCAGGGTGATATTATTGTTTAGCATGCAAGTTTATGCTTTGTCCATACATGTATGTAAGTAAGCAAAACATGGAAAGCTTATGGAAAGACAATATTGTAAACTATAAAAGCATATCTCGCGAGTCTTCTCGTTCCACCACCTATAACTCAAAATGCATGTTAGAGCATTTTATGTAAAGCAAAAAAGTAAGGTTTTAGTGACCTACCTAATCCTAGGTCATATCTTGTTGTGTCCCTATTGATTTGATTAAGGACGATTTTTTTGTTAAGCAAAACATATTAAGTTTAGTAGCTCTCCTAGGTATCCAACAGATTTGGAGAAAGAAGTAGGTCCATGCTTCCCTCTCACTGCCTAGTGAAAAGTCTCGAGCTTGTTTAAACTTATTATGTTGCTTAATAACTTATCCTGTAAATACCCTTAATGCTCAGTGAACATTGATGTTTTAATTATCCTGAAGAGTAGGGTGATTATCATTTGTCATTTAATATGGAAGTTATGTGGGTGAAGAATCTTAAAGGGGGAAGTTAATGTCATCAAGTTACTTAGCCAACTTTTTAATTTGGGCTTGTAGTGTTTTAAAGATGTTTAATTTTTTAATTAATTTTTCTTTTCTAATCCTCATTTAATCAGATTTGATTTAGCTTAGGTCACTACTAAGCCCTTAAGGTTTTGGTGGATGTCTTGGATATATTTTGAAAGAGATTGAATTTTATGTGATAATGATTCATTTTTGAAAATTTTGAACATCAAATAGGGGTGTTAAATTGGTGAGTTCTTAACACTTAAAACCATGCCCCTAAGTCTAAGAACATTTGGTTTAATAGACTTCCAAATTTTAATAATTTAAGGAATTTTTATCCCTTGATTATAGAAAGAGTGACGTTCGTTTCTATCAATTAATCCCCTCGTGTTTTAATCATCCAAATAAGTTAGTTAAAATTGGAGATTACCCTTTTCCTCTTTGAATTAAGCCTAAATGTTAATTAAGGCTAATTTTCCAAAATTACACTTTTTCCCTTGAGGCTCTATCTCTTCATAATTTGTCAAATTTAATTCAAATGACTTTAGCATTTTTATTCCACCTCACTCATAGGTCAATTAAGACATCAGAGGAGAGAATATAATTTTTCAAATTTTAATTTAATTTACATATTTATTTTAATGCGAATAAAAGATTTTTCAAAACAAATTCCATAACTTCACCAAGGCAAAGCCTAATCACTTAAAATTTTTGCTAGAGGTAGACTATGACTACGGAAGTATTGGAGCCAAATTTCATGATTTACTATATTATATTTGAATTTCAAAAATTATGTATTTGTTAATTACAAAATATTGTAAATGTGGAAAACTAAGTTTTATGTTTTTATTAAATCTCTCTAATGTCATGGGACATAGAGAAACAAATTTCATATTTTTCTGATTTTTATTTAAATTATTAGAATTATTTTAGTGAAAATCCATTTTTAGTCTTTAAAAATTATTTTAAGCTTTAAAATTCAATATCTTCACTTAGAAAGTTAGGAAAAATATTTAAATTGTTCCTAACTGCTTAGGAAACAATTTAGAACATTTTCGTGCATTTTATTATTTTTGTGATTTTTATCATTTTTTTAATTTTTTAAATATTAAAAATACGCTAAAAATGAATTTTTTTTTAATTACCATTTTATTTTTAGAAAATTACTCTAATCATACAGAACTCTAAAAACCAATTTTTATAATTTTTTTGAGTTATATTTTAATTATTAAAAATCATTTTAGTGTTAAAAATGACAATTAACTTGAAAAATCAATATGAGTTATTAAATGAGCTCCAATGTTTTGAAATTTTTATGGGGAGTTCTCTATACTTTAGATCACAATTGAGTTAAAAATTAAGTCATTTAGATGTTTTTTGTTTCCCAGAATTATTTTTCTTAGTGTTTTAGGGTTGGTGGGAATTAAGCGCATTCTTAATGACACATTTTCTAAAGGGTTCTCTGGTCATAACAAACCTTTTAAAATTTACTTAGAATTTTCTAAGCAACATGCTAATTATTATGATTAATTTAATTAAATAATAGACATAAAATTGGAAAATATGGATCTCTATCTATATATATTCTCTGACTTTGGAAAGATCAGAGGATGTTCCTTAAGACAGAGGCAACAAAATGCCAACATTTCCAGTCATGGTGAAATGTCTACATGCATGGAGAATTAAAAGACTCAAAATTGTATTTAATTAATTAAAAATAAAATATGCATCAAGTAAATTTCAAATCATTTCCACATTATTCTCCTCTTTTCACTGAGCAAGTGGTTTTTTTTTTTATTTTTCTGATTTTTCTACACCAAGATATGGATTTTTGAAGTTAGGGATAAATTTGTGATTTATTTAATTCCATAATTATCTACTTAAATGCGTGACACTGAATAGATCCTAGGCGGCTCCAAAACACTACATGGCGTCTTCTGATTCGGTGCTTCCATCCACCTCAGCGATGACTCAGCCAGCAGTTTGTGTAAGAAGACACTATATGACTAGATCTCATCCGTTGATGAGATAAACGCGTGATAGGGCGGCTCCCCATCTTCGTCCGCAATGCCTTTGCCCAAGAACCATCCATTTTCAAAGCTTAAAATCTCACTCATTTCTTAATCAAATTAAGCGTGGTTTGTTTCTAAATACTCGTCTAACTGTGACAAACACATCCATACGGTAATCAAGCCATTAAATTACCTCTAATCAAATGAACAATTAAAAGAGGCTTAAGAGGAGGAGAAGTTCAATATCTTTACTCTGAAAAGGAAAGCTTTGATCAGAGGTGCTTGACACATTCATGGAGATCCAAGGAGGCTAGAGATTAAGCCTGTTGCTATGGTAAAAGGCCTAGGTATGAATTCGACCAAACTCAATTTCAGGTGTTGGTCTAGAGCTATGCTAGGGGCTCTGTATGAGAGGAATTTGATGGGGCTTCTCCTTCTTTCACTATGGTGAAGGTGTGGGTGAGTTTAATTTGATTTTGGTGGAGTGTAGAGGTGTGGAGAGCTCTGTCCTATCTCCAGCAAGGTTTTGAGCTAAAAAATTGGACTCTGGTAAGGGAATTCAGGGTAATGTAGTTGTTAGGTTGCACTATGGAGATCTCAAAGAGGCTTTAGGAGTAATTTGGAGGGCTCTATATGAGAAATTTTTAGCACTTCCTCCATGGTTTTGGAGGTGAGCTTTTTATAAAATGGTCTTTAGGGTAGCTGCCTTGGCCAATTGGGGGGGGGGTGAAAATGTTTGGTTAGGTGGAGGTCAGAGAGGCTCTAAGATTTAAATTATATGATGTGGCGTATAGGTTTGAATTGAAATTGATTCCATGGGGGTGGCTCTATGTTTGGACATTTTCCGGCCACTAGGTTGGTCAGCCAGACCAGAGGAGGTGGCTAGAAGGTCAAGTGAGCCAGAGGAATATGTCATAGGAATTAAATCGGTTGGTATTTAGTTTTCGCAAAAATAACCTCAGCTTAGGCAAAATAAGAAATCAAATCCCTTGATTTGGGGATCCCTTGTTCCATATATCATTTGGGTGGTTCCATGGGGTTTGTCTTGGTCAAAATAGTCCAAAATTTGGCAATGGTGGCCTTGCCTTGACCAATTTGACATGTCTAGGTCAATTTTGGTGCATGGGTCCGATTGGGTGAAAATGACCAAAACTTGTGTTTGGGTTAGGCTAGCCATGTTAATTGGCCCAATTTATTTATGCATTTGATGCATATGATTGAAATGAACTTTTTTGGTGAAGGATTGAAAGGATTTTGAGTTTAATTGGGTTTCAATTTGAAAGATTTTGGATTTTTGGTTATTTTGGACATGTTGGGTTAGGTTTGAGTTTAGGTTAAGATAGGCTTAGAATTTGGCTGAATTTAATTTTTCAAATGATCAAGGGAGATGTTAGGAAGATTTTTCTTTAAGTAATGGAGTGGGAATTTTGGGGCTAAGGCAATCAATTTGGTGAAATTTGGAGGCAGCCAATTTGGGGCAAAATCTGGGTTTTAGACTAAAGTTGAAATTAAAGATTTGGGTTGAAATGAAATGAAATTGAGGCTTCACCAAGGCCAATTAAAGGTCAAGTTTGATTTTTAGGAATTTTATAATAAAGTTTAGAACTCAAATTGGGGCAAATTGAGTAGGCTTTTTGGTTCAATTTGGTGAGATAAAGTCATGTAGCCAAACTTAGGGGTTTGACTTAGATAAAAAATTTGGCCCAAAGCATGAGCCAATTAAGCTTGGATTTGGTTTAGATTGGTCATTTGAAAGAAAATTTTGAGTTTATAATTAAACTTGGGGAAATTGGAACCAAATTGACGGACATTTGAGGTAAATTTGGGGAAATTAGGCCTTTAAAGGTAAGTTGGGGGTTTTGGTCAAAATGGTCAAATTGGGTCATGTGGTAGTTGAGAAAAATGAAATTATGAATATTTGAAAAGTTTTGAGAATTTTTGGGATTTTCTTAGAATTTTTGAAATATTGGGCTAAGGATGGGCATTTTGGTAATTTTTTTGGGATTTTTAGGTGGTTTTAGGTAATTTGGGTATTTTGGAAGGATTGGGAAGCTAACCACCACAAATGAGCTATGGACCAATGGAAACCCCATTTGGGTCCTCAATGTACTGGTCTTAGCTAAACCCTAGCCTAGGGCCAGCGGATTTAGGGGACCATCTACATGAGTCTCCCAAAGGATCAAGGGATCAAAGTCAAGGAATTTTGGGTTTGTGTTTGTGAGTTATTGTGAGTGAGGTGAGTGTAGTGAGTGCCTTAGCTCTAGAAAAGCACCTAGGGTCAACCCCAAAGTCAAGCAGTCCTATGGGAACTCCGGAGACGTCGGGTTTCACTCCAGCGAGGTGGGCCGGCAAATGGAGGTAGTTGGAGGTGCAGCTGGCCAAGAAAATGAGGAGGAAAATGGAGGTTGATGGCTGCAGCAGATTTGGCCGGCAGAAAAGGAGGTGGTGTCGTCAAACTGCGAGGAGGGAGAACGACGAGAAGGGTGGAGGAGCTCCGACGGTTCGGCTGACCGAGAGGGGAGGAGAAGGGGGCGGCTCGACAGCAAGAGGAGGTGCTCAGTGTGACCTACAGTGGTGAGCTTCGCCGGCGAGGGAGAAGATCCGGCCGAGGGGTGCTCGAGTGGCGGCTTTCTCGAAATGGACGTAAGGTTCGCGAGATGAATCAGGAGAGAAATCTCTCGATCACATGAGGGTGAGGGGGTTTTAAGGGATTTTTTTTTCTTTTTTTATAATAATAATATTATTATTTATTCAAAAACCTCTCAATTCATGCATTTTTCACATTTGCACCTAGCAATATGGGTGTCTTTTCTGGGTAAAATCGACGTTCAGGTCGTGTTGGCGCAGTCTGTTTCATCACTCGGGGACGTCTAGACAACTTTGCTGATGATCAGCCCAATTTGAGTCAATTTTGTGCACGGTGCTTTGAATAATATTTGTTGACCTGATCAGAGTTGTCCGCCGAGCAAATAAGATGTCGACCAGCCTTCGTCTAAGCGAGAGCCAAAGCCTAACAAAGATGACCCTGGATACGTGCCTCTCAACACGCGTTGAAAGGTCCTGAGTGGGTGTCTAAACTATCGAATATTACTGATATACCGTAAACTATTCTGAGTCTTGCAATTGGACACCCTACACTCGTGACATCAGAAATTGATGCCAACAAACATCTCATACATAAATAAGTTATCTTGTCTCGAAAAATTAAATTTAGGTGTTAGTTATAAAAAGACAGGACTTGAGCGGTATGTATGTGTTTTACTTTTTCCAAATTTAAATAGTTATATTTCCTATGATATGAAAGAATTGAAAAGCATAAATGTAAGAATTATAGTTTAGGTATGGACTCATTATTCTCAAAAATAGTCAAGGTCAAGTGTACAATATGATCGACCAGTTTGATTGGTTTGACGTGAAACAATCACCACTCCGGTCCAAGCCTCTTAAAAAACTGGTTTGACCTTTTTTATTAAGTGATTTCCTGTATCCTTTAATAAAGCAATAGTACCCTACTACCCTAGGTAACAATCGAAAGAACCGAAGCTCTTGTTCAACTTTTGCCCTTCTTGCATTCCAGGGAGATGGAGACGTGCAGTTCGCTATAGTTCGAGAGGCTAGCCGTCCTTTCGAGCAACACACCACCATTCGATTTTGGAATTATTCTCCCATTACAGTTGGCAATTGTTTACCGTCGCTCACCTTGCGCAGTTTGCAATTCAATTTATGTTTTTCTAACTCTCAAGTTCCTAAGTCCTAAATCCTAACTTTGATGTCCTAACTACTTCTTCATATGTCATTTAAAAGCATTCTCAAGTCAAGATATGTATGTAAATGCTTAGGAATTAGATGGCATGTATGTAAATGCCCCCAAAAAAGAAATTTTCATGATTTTAGAGATACTACAAAAGGAAAATATGAACCTTTTCCCACAAGGAGAAATGTATACCATGCATTAGGCTTTTTGGTTCAATTTGGTGA
>NW_018251839.1:0-577 GCF_001263595.1 Phalaenopsis equestris | reverse complement strand
ATGATCTTCAACAAATTTCATTGGAAAGGCACTCGTTTTGCCAAAATTTGGACTTCCTAAAAATACAACAGTAGTCTTCTTTCCTATGGGGGGCTGGGCTTTAAAACTCTTCAACAGGTTATTGATATCAATATGTGCAAGCTTTGGTTCAAATTTAGATTGGGGGAGTCCTTATGGGCTAAGTTCATGCATCACAAGTTCTATACTATTATTCATCCTTCCACTGTCACATGGAAGGTGGGACTCTAAAATATGGAAAGCTTTTTTATCTGCTAGATTAGTTGCATCTCGCTTTATTTTTTGGGTTGTAGGAAATGATAATGTCTCCTTTTGGCAAGATGAATGGGGTACTTCTAAACGTAATACATTGTCTAGAATTTACTTGATGCTAATTTATTGGTATTTGACTACTGAATTAATGTTAATTGGAACTTAACTAAACTAACCTCTTTAGTTGGTGAGTTGGCTCCTGCTACGGCCACTATTCATATTTATGTGAATGATGTAGATGTTCCTTTATAGAAGTTCCACAGTAGAACTTCAGTTACTAAAATTCTCTATTCTCATCTTCAAAATT
>NW_018251838.1:87701-89417 GCF_001263595.1 Phalaenopsis equestris | reverse complement strand
GGCCAGCCAAGCATCCCCATAGCCATTTTCTATAATATCCATGGCCATGAATAGGGGTGTGGTAAAAAAATTTTCAAGGTAAAAAAATTGTCACTAAGGCTTACCAAACTCCTCAGAGAGCTTCCCTAGGAGTCCCTTAGCACATTTCAATTGACCCTTAGCACATTTCAATCCACTTCCCCCTATCAAATCCACCATGGCAATCCAATTTTGGGTTTAAATTCCTACCTAAAACTAGGAAAAATTCTAATCTCAACCTACACAGCACTAAACCCCCAATAGATTGGCCCTACACCTTCACAACAGTGAAAGAAGCCAAACCCCCATCAATTCCCCCTTTGAAACAGTCTCTACCATAGCTCTCAACCAACACCCAAAATCGGCCTTGAACAAAATCAACGAAGGTGTGAAGAATATCTGATTGAGGCTACACCTCTCGGAGCAAAGGTATAACTCACTTACTTTCCCGAGCCTTCGCGAGCTCTACATTTACAATGGCTTGATTTCATATCGTTTTTACCATATAGATGTATTTGTTTCTTTAAGACGAGTAATTTAAAAAAATAATCACTAAAATCCACTAAGAAATGAGGAAGATATTAGGCTTTTAAAATGGACGGCTCTCGGTTGATGCTATCAGGGACGATGAACGGATGCCGTCCATTCTCGCGTGTACTGAATGGACAACGAAGATCAAGCCAGATGATCATCCAGGAAGGTACATCGGGACACGTGGCAGCTGACTCGAGGCGGCATCGAATAGGGACGTCCCGCGTGGCTTTTCTACAGATCCGAGGATCTGGTCAGCCCGCGGTTTGAATAAATAAATAGGATATTTAATAAATTCAGAAAATAGCTCTTAAACTTCAAAAATCCATATCTTTGCATAGAAAACTCATAAAAAATAAAATAAAAATATCTTCTTGCTCAGTAAACAGAGGAGAAAATTTTGGAATAATTTTTAGGTCCATTTGATGCATAAAATATTTTTAATTAATTAAATACTATTTGGAATCATTTAATTCTCCTTGCATATTGACACATCACCTTGGCTTGAAATTTTGACATATTGTAGCCTCTAAAAGGGGGAACATTCTTAGATTTTTTCAAAGTCAGATGAGATTCCCATACAGAGATCCATATTTTTCAAGTTTTTTTTTCACATTATTTCCTTAAAGTAACCATGGAAATTAGCATACTGATTATAAAATCCTAAGAATATTTTGGAAAGTCCACCATGATTAGAGAAACCTTTGGAAATAATTTCATGGGTCAAGTCATTTAAAATGCACTTAAATTTTGCAAATACTAAATCACTAAGATAACTAACTTTGGAAAATATAAACAATTAAATGACTTGATTTTTTATCTCCAATGTGATTTATGATCCAAAGAACTCATCATAAAAGTTTCAAAATATTTTGAGTTCATTTAATAAATTAAATTGATTTTTAAAGATAAATACCACTCTGAACACTTAAATGATTTTTTAAAAAATAAAATATAACTCAAAAAATTATGAAACTTAATTTTTTTAGTTCTCTGTGATCAGGGATTTTTTATAAAAATAAAATAATATTTAAAATAAAAACTTAATTTTTGGCCTATTTTAAATATTTAAATAATTAAAAAACTCGTAAAAATCATAAAAATAATAAAACTCATGGAAATGTTCTAAATTGTTTCCTAATCACTTAGGAAAAATTAGAATATTTT
>NW_018251838.1:59444-86560 GCF_001263595.1 Phalaenopsis equestris | reverse complement strand
AAGGTAAATGACATTTACCTTATTCTTGGGATAATCAAGACATCAATGTTCACTGAGCATCAGGATATTCAGGATGAATTATTAAGTAACGTAATAAAGTTTAAATGAACCCAAGGCTTTTTACCAGATATTAAGAAGGTTGCATGGATCTGCTCCCTACTCTTAACTTGGTGAATACCTTAGGGATCTATTAAACTTAATATGTTTTACTTAATAATATTATCCTTAAAATTTAAGGACCCCCAATACACAACATAGAGATATGAAGGTTTCCAAAACTTTACTTTTCCAGCTCTATATACATGAATGCTCTGACATGCATTTTGAGTTTCAGGTGGTGGAACGAGAAGACTCGCCAGGTACACTTTTACAGTTTACAGCGTTTTACAGTCTTTCTTATATTTTTCTACTGCTTTTCTTTTATGCTTATTTACTGCATAAAAAAAAACATTTGCATGTTAAAAACAAAACAAAACCAAAACAAAAAACAAAATTTCAAACAAAAATACCTCACAACATTTCAAAATATAATACAACTCAAAACTTAATCACAAACATCACAAAAAAATACAACTTCAACTAAATTAAAATGTCTCTATTGGAAGATCGGAAGCCCCTCGGAGGAGGTAACCTATGGTTGCTAACGAGGCTTCCCATGATCTAAATGAAATTATGGAACTCATTAAGTTGAGTTTAGTAAATTTATTTGGACTAAGTGATTCCGATAGAAAATAGTGGTACCGGGACGACGGAACCGTGGGATCTTAACCGATGTCGCTTTAATCAACTTTAATATGCACATAATAAAATTTAAAGAACATTAACCATAGGGTCACCTGATTTGACATTATAACCAAATGACCTAGAAAATTTGAACTCTTCTACAACGAGGAGCTTGGAGCTTACACGGTGGGCAGCCCGGACATCTTCAACAGCAAGAGGATCTACAACAACATATCCTTCCTTAGCTTTAAAACAACAAAGCCATAGGAATTCGAGGTTATTGACATAGTGCAACGTAAATCCTCAAACACATCTTTAACGTATTTGTACAATCCTGTTGTACAATCTAAGCCCTAACTCGTCTTAGGATTCCAAGGTAGTTGTTCATCACGACTTAAATCCTCACATCTTCAAGGTTATTTGTGTTGATTACTTCACACAGATGTAAATCCTAATAAATAAAAATTGCAGGATAAAACATCTAAATGATTTATACTAAATTGAAACCAAATAATAGGATAGCTTGGGAAGTCACTGAAGTCCTCCTTCCGATCCGTGACATCCTTTAGTATTTCCTCCTTTGGACTCCAAAACAAAATGTTCCGAATTTGAACTAATCCCCTTTCACACTTCTTAGTCCAATATCTTTGAAATATCCTTACCATTTTAACTCCTTGATGGTAATTTTTTTGACTTTTATTGAGAGTATTCATAGGCAACTTCAGTTATCTATGATGTAATTAACTATAGGGGCTTGCCCTTATAGGAAGCTTTTCCTGAACCCAGCATAATATAAACCCTATTTAATTCCTTTTATTAAATAGGGAAACTTTTCGGCCAATACATTGGTTTCGCAGACCAAACGGATGTCATAACTTTCTTTAGTTTATTTGATCGAGTCTTACCCTCAATTCTTGTGTCCATCCTTCGGGATAGATACAGGATTTGAGGTAAAGCACTCTTTCATCTAAACTATGAAAATTATGGGGTCAGTTTGACTTCATCTTTTTCAAAACTAAAATTTTTTAAAAAAATGTCCTTTCGAAGCGGGCAACGGGATTTCAATTCCGATGACCGACAGCTTCTTACGAACAAACCCCACACCAAAAATAGTGTCGACAGATTTGAAGATCGTGTTCGAACGATTACGACAATATGACCTTAAGATGTATCCTTTAAAGTGTGCCTTTGCCGTTACCTCCGGGAAATTTCTAGGATTCATTGTCTGTCATCAGGGAATTAAGATCGACCCAGATAAGGTGAAAGCTATCTTAGAAATGCCTCCACCCAAAACCTTGACACAACTACATTCCTTTTAAGGGAAGTTGGCATACCTGAGGTGCTTTATTTCTAATCTCTCAGGTAGGTGTCAGCCTTTCTCGACATTAATTAAAAAGGACACCAAATTTGTTTGGGAAGAGAAATGTCAGTAGGATTTTAAGGACGTTAAACAATATTTAATGACATCTCCTATTTTGGCAGCCCCTATCCCAAGGATACCATTAATACTTTATACCGTGGCCTTAGATGACTCCGTATACCGTGGCCTTAGATGACTCTCTCGGAGCCCTCTTAGCCCAAGTCAATGATGAGGGTAAGGAAACACATTATACTATTTGAGTCGCCGCCTAATACCAACAAGGATAAGGTATCCAACTAATGAGAAGCATTGTCTAGCTTTGATTTTCGCCACCCAAAAGCTTAGACATTACATGCTTTATCATAAAATTACCCTTATTTCAAAAGTTAATTCATTACAATATTTGATGACCTGACCAACACTTTTTGGTTTTCTAGCAAGATGGTTAATGATTTTATTGAAATTTGATATAACTTTTGTTCTCCTTCATACTATCAAGGGACATATTTTAGCAGACTTTCTCGCTGCACACCTACTTCCAACTGGGTCCCCTCTTAATGACGAACTACCAGATGAACTTATAATACAAATGGAATTCTCTAGTACGCAACGTTGGGAGATGTACTTTGATGGAGTTTTGTCAGCAAGAAGAGACAAGCACATTTATATTAAGAAAAGCAGGAATTGGTTTGATCTTGATCACACTGGATAAGGGTATGCTAAGGTTCTCATACCACCAGACAGAGTTGTGCACCATCAATGAAGTTGAATATGAAGCGCTAATTACTGGGTTGGAGTTGGCAATCTCGATAAATATAACAGATATTGTCATCTACGGTGACTCTCAACTCGTCATTCAGCAAGTCGTCGGACAATACAAGATTTTAAAACCAAGATTAGCGGAATACAATCAGTACACAATGAAGCTGGTGGAGCAGATTCCCAATGTAACTTTCTACCGAATTCCTAGGGGAGATAATGTCTATGTTGACGCTCTAACAAAACTTGCTAAGGAGCTGGCATGTCCCCATAAGGATTCTATTGGCATTATAATACAAGGAAGACAGGTTTTTTTCTCGAATCGACCTCGATAATCTACACAAGCTCAGGAAAGAAGAAGAAACAATGGTTGTGGTTACTGATATTAACGAAGATTGGCAACGAAGATGGGCACAAGCCATTGATGGAATATTTGCAAACTGGAAAGCTGCCATAGGACAAGTTTGAGGCACATCACATTACAAAAAGGGATATGTCTTACACTCTAGTGGGTGACATCCTCTACAGAAGATAGATCGATCAAATCTGACTATGATGTTGGAGCAGAGCTGAGGCACAAAATATTGTCAAAGAGGTACTTGTCGGATTGTGTGGCACTCATTAGTCAGGACTGCAAGGCCAAAGATGAAACTGAAAATCAAGAGACTCAGATATTATTGGCTGGCAATGATGTCCATCTGCATGGATACAACTAGAAGATGTCACTAGTGTCAAGTGTATGAGGTGGTCTTGCACCAACCTCCGAATGTGCTAAACCCAACCGTTTCCTCGTGGCCATTCAAGTGCTGAGGCACAGGAATAATAGGTTTGATAAACCATCCATCTTGTAGAGGACACAAATTCATACTCGCCGCTACAGATTACTTCTCCAAATGGGCAGAGGTAGTGCCGTTACGAGAGGTTACGATACAACACATGTTTTTTCCAAATCCAAGTCGTCACCATTTCGGAGTACATCGAAGAATAATTTCAGATAATGGGACGACCATCAAAAGCATCAAAATCAATGATTTCATCAAACGACATGGGATAGATTGGAGATATTCTAAAATTTACTATCCCAAGGCAAATGGCTTAGCTGAAGCCTTCAACAAGACATTGGTATAGATTTTGAAGAAGACGCTAGATGAAAATAAAAGAGATTGACACAATAAAGTACTAGAAGACTTGGCTAGAAGCCTTGTGGGACTACTGGACAACATTCAAGACTCCCACCTAATGTACACCCTACATGCTCGTGTATGGGTCTGAGGTTGTACTATCGTTGGGCTTACCGGACAACATTCAGGACTCCCACTCAGAACACACCCTACATGCTCGTGTATGGGTCTGAGGTTGTACTATCGTTAGAAGTTCAGACGCCGTCTCTCAGAGTCGTTGTCGCCAATCAACTTACAATAGAATAAAGTGTAAAACTCAAAATTGAAAAACTAGAGAGTCTTGAGGGGAAATGACTAAAAGCACAACAACATTTGGAACTTTACCAGGAAAAGATGGTACAAGAAAGATGGTACAAGCTCATGAACAAGCTCATGACAAATTGATCCACCCAAGGACATTCAAAGTTGGTGACCTTGTCCTCGTGCTCAAAAGACCCATTCTTGCACGATGCAGTATAGGTGAAAAATTCAAGCTAACTTGGGAGAAACCATTTGTCGTAGAAAAGGTCTACGTAGGAGGAGCTGCCAGCTCGTAGATTTCCGTGCTGAGATACCCATGCTGCCAATCCACAAATGATACCTGAAGACATAATACGCATCCTGACATTGCTTGACATCGCTTGATTTGAAGTTTTAAAATTTTGATTATTTTGGGGTTATCTATTTGGCCAAACGTCTGTGACTGGGTCCAAAAATTTTGTAATAAAATTAACCCCAAGTTAATGAAAATTTTTGAAATTATACACCAATTTTCTCTTATCTATCTTTAAATTTGTTATCCTACTAAATTAAACAAGATACATACATAAATAAATAATTTTCTCACTAACATAAACTAAAATTTTCTTTAACAAATATTTTGTTTTGTTCTTATTCCTGCTAAATTTCAGCTCAATAATGTTCTTACAGTTGTCTGCAGAGAAAAAAATCAGGTCAGAGGCTGGTCTTTGCTTTTAAAGTTGGTTGGAACCCCGCACTCAACAAGGAAATGGTGCAGCAGGGCGGCACCATAGACTTCAACATGGACTTCAGTTAAGTCGACATGGACTATGAGGGTCCTCTGATGGATGTGGTTAGCCCTCAGGAAAAAGAAGGGCCACCATCGCTGCTATGATTAAGCACCAGAGATAGTTCCTCACTGAAGGGAAAAAATGTGATAGTACAGCAATACCCGATGGAGGGGACTAGTCATCTACCGTCTACGATGGCTACGCCGACCGGAGGCCTAGTCGCTGTCAGTGATGAGAGACTTCTAGATGCACCGCTACAGAGAACTCAGTGTAGAAACACTAACTGCCAAAAGCATAGGGCTTTCCTACGTGAAGAGAGAATACACCAAAAGGAGGTAGAAAACTTGCTCACCCCTATTCTTGAGGGGAATATCTACAATTCGGTCATTAGGGAGACCTCTTCCAGCTTGCCTACTATAGACGATGAGTCTGAATTCATTACAGAGCCTGAGATACCACCAGCTTCAGATGTTATATGTACGGGTTGTCTGACATGCAATGTCGAGATACCTACACGTACATCAGCTACAAAGGCATTGTGGAGTGCCCGAACTGCAATGTCCTCCACCTGAAGCACTATAGTACTTTGGAGGAGTACATGTTCACTGATGATGGATTTTATATCACCGATCACCCAATGGGGCAACCATATGTCTCATTGGATACACAGCCATATATCCCGTTGGATAAAGAGTCATATATTCCGCTGGAGGCAAAAGCAACACCAACTTGGATTCCTGCCGATGTTGAAATGAGGGAACATCCTCGACAGTCGCCAATAATCAACACGGCAGAATACGAATACTACAAAATGAGTAAAGCATGAGTAAAGCAAACAAAAGAGATTTTGAATTCTATGAAGAAGTTCAAGGAAGGTTCATTAATATACTAGAAGGCTTGGAGCTATATACGAGGGGCTTCTCCGAAAGCGACGAGAGAAGTACTCTCCACTGCATTTTTGATCTAAGAGGCATGGGTCGAGCAGGCATGCTGATGAAAATAACCTATTCTGAGCCACGAAAGTGGATGCATGGAAAGGGCAGGATAACCATCCAGTGTGGCTGCTGTTACAACTTCACTAAAGAAGACAGACAAGGAAATCCTCTTCAGATTCTAAGACAAGATCAGGTAGATCCACTACCTCCTATAATAAAATGCATGATTAAGAGAATGGTCCGATGGAGAATCCTTTTGGCTGACTGTATCCCCAACGGCTGTATCGTCAATATATATGATGAAGGCAACTGCATACCCCCGCATATTGACCATCATGACTTTATGAGACCTTTCTGCATAGTTTCTTTCATGAGCAAAATTAACATTTTATTTGAAAAGGAAATAGATATCATCGGCCCCGATGAGTTCAGAGGAGCCATAGAGATTCCACTACCCGTGGGTTTAGTGCTTGTTCTTAAAGGAAACGGAGCAGACATCGCCAAACATTGCATCACAGGGGTACGACACCGTAGGGTGTCTGTGACCTTTCGAAGGATGGATGACAGCAAAATGCCATATGGATTTTGGCCGGACCTGGAGTTGGAAAAGCTACTGGCTTACGAGCTATGAGAGGGTTGCACCTTTAAGCACATGTAAAATGAACTTGTGTTCTAGAGCATGGCTTTATAGGTCGACTCGATCAGGAGCTCGCCCCACTAGAGACAGACACTCAAAGGATACATTTTTACTGAATTTCTTCATAGAAGATATGATATGTATTAGACATGCTCAGCTTATGATATGTACTCAACCTGGGATATTTTCAGGTGTACTTTGATGCAGTCAGCATAATTGTACTTTTTGAGGCTTTGGCCTGTACTCAATCTGTAACACTTATTGGAGCAGATTAATGAAATCTCTTTCAAAATTTTGTCTGTTTGTTCAATTGCCATTTTTGTGTGATGGATAAAACCCACGAAGCCATATGTTGGTTCGGGACTACAATGAATAAAGAACGAAACAATAAAAACTTGATAATAATAAAATTCAAATAAAAAACTTCTTAAAAAAAACCAACAAAAAAAATTTTAAAAATTTGAAAACATATTTTGATAATTAAATGTGATAAAAACAACAAGAAAAGAAAATAAATCTGTTGAGTTGATTCTCTCGATTTTGAGGACTCTTGCTCTTTGCTCGCACAACACAACAATCCTTGTCTGCACTAATTTTCCTCACAATCCCCACAAAATTTCACATTCTACACAAAACCCCACAAAATTCCACATATCTTTCTCACCGATGTCAACCTTTTTACATGACACACATTTACAAATTCAACACCACAAACTTTCTGCACTACATTCCTGTCCTCGAGGCCAATATCAAAACACTATTTTCCTAGTTCAACCTTTCGAGATTGGTGTAAGACCCTCGCAACGGCATCCAATTCTCTACACGCATCTTTGAGCTAGGAGTAAGACTCCCCTTTATGGAACATCACATCCTATTCTCAACTTTTTGAGATTAGTATAAGACCCCCGCCATGGCATCCAATTCTCTACCTACATCTTCGAGTTTGGTATAAGCCCCCCGCCACGACATCCAAATCTCTACCTACATCTTCAAGAATAGTGTATGCCCCCTACGATGACATCTAATTCTCTACACACATATTCAAAGTAAGAGTAAGACTCCCCTTAATGGAACATCGCATCCTATTATCAACCTTTTGAGATTGGTAAAAGACCCCCGCCATGGCATCCAATTACATCTTCGAGATTGGTATAAGACCCCAGCCATGGCATCGAAATCTCTACCCACATCTTTGAGATTGGTGTAAGGCCCCCTCCATGGCATCCAATTCTCTACCTACATCTTTGAGTTGGTATAAAACCCCCGTCATGACATCCAATTCTCTACACACATCTTCGAGATAGGAGTAAGACTCCCCTTTATGGAACATCAAACAGAAACACTATTTTTCTTTTCACAACCTTTTGAGATTGGTGTAAGACCCCCGCCATGACATCCAATTCTGTAACCACATCTTTGAGATTGGTGTAAGCCCTCGCCACGACATCCAATTCTCTACCTACATCTTCGAGATTGGTTTAAGATCCCCGCTACGACATCCAATTCTCTACACACATCTTAGAGAGAGGAGTAAGACTCCCCTTTATGGAACATCGCATCCTATTCTCAACCTTTTGAGATTGGTGTAAGACCCTCACCACGACATTCAATTCTCTACCAACATCTTAAAGATTGGTATAAGACCCCCGCCATGTCATCCAATACTCTACCCGCATCTTCAATATTGGTGTAAGGCTCCCGCCACATCATCCAATTCACTACTTACATCTTCGAGGTTGGGGTAAGGCCCTCGCTGAGACATCCAATTCTCTACCTACATCTTAGAGATTGGTATAAGGCCCAATTCTCTATTCACACCTTTTTGATATAGGAATAAAACTCCCACCACAACATCCTAATATCAATCTTCAAGGTCATCACCTAAATACTGATTTCCATGCTCTATAAAAACCTGAAATGTGATAACTCAAACCACACTCTCCAATCCCTAGCTAGAGTTCCTAATTATCAACTTTAATAAAATATTCACCTACTATCTTTCCAGTGGAAACAAATAGTACACACAATTCTACACCTCCTTCTAGGTCTGTTGACTTAGGAGTCCAAGTTGGTTTTTTTGATCTAGTCGGTCAACGCTAATACGCGTGGTGTGCTTGCCCAGCACACCACACCTATTGGGGGTTCATTTGTTGACCTCACTTTTGGTTGAGGATTAGTTTTTTCCTCTTTAGTAGCCTAGGGTCTAGCCATAGGACTTTCCTGTTGACTATTCCTAGAAAACTAGAAAATGAACCCTCGCCATTAGAAATTCTACCCTCTTCTTTGCTCAACTTGAAGTTCCACATATTTGTCATAACCTCTAGCACTTAGTAGGTGGGGTCACTATGAGGGAGCTCAAGGAGAGTCCCCCTAAGACTGTCTGACCTTAGGGTTGACCCTGGGTGTTGGTCTGGAGCTAGTTCACTCACTTACACTCACTCTCACCCACAATCACTCACAACCCTAAACCTAAAATTTCTTGACTTTGATCTCTTGATCCTTTGAGTGACTCATGTAGATGGTTCCCTAAGCCCACTGGCCTAGGCTGGGGTTTAGCTAGGACCAGTACCTAGTCCATAGCTTATATAGGGTGGTTGGCACCCATATTCTACCAAAAATATCCAACTTGGCCTTTTGCTCCAAAATCCCCAAAATTACCTAGATACCCTTGGAGCCCTAAATTTGGCCAAAATTCCCAAAATACCCTAATTTATCCAAAAATTATTTTAAACCTTTTCAAAACACCAAAATTACCTAAAACCACCCAAAATTTCTAAAATTACCAAAATACCCTCCAAAATTACCAAAATTACAAAAATGCCCTTGGTACTCCAAACTTTTCCAAAACCTCCAAAATTACTTTAAATGTTTCTAAAATCAATATAGACCCTCCAATTGAACTCAATTTGACCAATTTGACCATTTTAACCAAAACCCCCAAGTTGCCTTTAAAGGCTCAACTTTCCCAAATTTACCCCAAATGTCCATCAATTTGGCCCCAAATTCCCACAATTTCAATCCTAAACTTAAATTAACCTTCCACGTGAATCTAAACCAAATCTATGCTTAATTGGTCCATGCTTTGAGCCCAATTCTAATCCAAGTAAAACCCTGAATTTTGGCCCTATGGCTTAATCCCACTAAATTGAACCCCATAGCCCACTAAAATGAAACCCATAGCCTACTCAATTTTCCACAATTTATGTTGAAAACTCTTCATAAAAATCCTACACGTGAAATTTGACCTTCAATTGGCCTTGGTGAGGCCTCAATTTCACTTAATTTTAACCCAAGTTCAAAACCCCCAAATTTACCCTAAATTGGCCATACCTCCAAATTCCACCAAATTGACTGCCCTAACCCCAAAATTAACACCCAATTTATGTTGAAAACTCTTCATGATGTTCCTATAAACCACTTTCATTAATCAATGTGGACTTATCCCAACATGCCCAAATTGTCCAAAATCCAAAAATCCTTCAAATTGAACACTCAATTGAACTCAAAATCATTTCAACCCTTCACCAAAAATCTTCATTAAAATCATCTACACAATGTTGATCAATTAATTGGGCTCAAAGTCATGGATAGTATAACCCAAACCCAACCTTTGTCAATTTGGACCCACACTGGACCCATGCACCAAAATTGACCTAGCCACGTGAAATTGTTCATGGCAAGACTTCTCGTGAAACTACAGCCAACTTTTGGTCTACAGCCAACTTTTGGGTCCTAGTAACCAAGATAGACCCACTTAACCCACCCTAGATGAGACATGGACCAAAGGTCCCCAAAATCAAATGAGTTTTTTCCTAAATTGCTTAGGCCAAAGATATCTTTGCCAAAACCTATCACCAGCCCAAATTAATAGTTATGACAGATTCCTCTGAGGTTTCTGAGCCACCTAAGCACCTCCCCTGCCATTGCCGGCCGGCCTAATCACTGGAGCACCTCAAAACCGAGAGCCACCATACTAAAATCCTCACCCAATTGACCCACATGAGCTGTCCCACTCTCATTAGCTAATTGTGACACTTAGCTCACCACCTCAGCAAGCTTTTGCACCCCTGGATACCCCCTAAGCTTCACTCTTCGGCCATGGCTATAAAAGCTCCCCTCCATGTTCAAATCTAAGTGCTGAAAATTTCTTAAAAAAACCCTACTAAATTGCTCGCACAACATCCTTGAGACCTCCTCAGTGCAACCCAACCACCTCCTTACACTAGTTCCTATCGTCGGAGCTCAATTTTTAAGCTTGATTCCGACCGAAAATAGGAAAAACTCCACCACACCTCCACAGTGCACCAAAATCAAATTAAACTTGCTCCAAAATCAAATTAAACTTGCTCAAATTAAACTTGCTCAAACCTTCACCATAGTGAGAGAAGAAGAAGCCCCATCAAAACCCCCTCACAGAGAGTCTCTACCCCTAACTTTGACCAACACCCAAAATTGAGCTTCACCAAAGTCTGCCTTAGACAAATCACCACGACCAGAGGTTGTATCCCTGAGCTCCTTGGACCTCCACGAACGTGCAAAACACCTCTGATTGAAGCTTCCATTCTCAGAGCAAAGCTATAAAACTCCTCCTCTTCCGGAACTTCATTCAATTCTCCATTCATGTACGTTTAATTTCGTGGCATGTTTACAATATGGATGTGTTCGCCTAGTCTAGAAGATTACATAAAATCAAACCCGAGTTGATTTTGTTAAGTGTAGCTCGAGTTCTTAAGCCTAGAAGGTGGATGAATCTCGGGATGAACCAAACAGGGATGATGACTCACGACCGTCGGATGGTGCGTCTATCAAATGGAGGGTTGAGATTAAGCCGGACTGGAGATCCCAACATAAAGCATAGGTCGTGTGGCGCTGACTCAGAAGGCACCGCCAAATGGGGAGCAGCCTCATGGAGACTTCGAAGCTACCGAGGATTGCGTGGCGCCGCCTTGTTTAAGTTGGAAAGTAGGGTTGTTTTTATTTAATTAATTTAGCTAACTTCAAAAATTGATATCTTCGTGTAGAAAAATCACAAAAATAAAATAAAAATATCCTCTTACTCAGTGAATAGAAGCTTTTTCAAAAAATATGTTTTATTTCAATTAAATACCCTCTGAGGTATTTTAACTCTCCATGACTAAGGAGTGTTCACTGTGGCTTAAGATTTTTAGGGTTTATTCATCATCACAGAGGGGATATTCTCTAATTTTTCCAAGGTCAAAGGGCATCTCTATGCCCTAATCCTAATTTTCAAGCCAAGGTGACCATTTTGGCTTATTTTAATTATATAAATCAAAATATTACTGAGAAAATTATGAGAATAATTTTACTAAGTTTCTTATGGTCAGAAAAGTCCAGAAAAAATATTGTGATACTTTGAATCATTTTGTAAATTTCTATACATAGTTAAATGTGAATGCTTTGTATAAATTTATGTAAATTAAATACATATAAAAAATTAACAAAATCAACTCCACATTTTTCATAAAAATTATATCTCCCTACTGTAAAAATTTCAAAATTATTTGGCTCAGTGTAAGCACTAAAGTGGATTTTCTAAGAAACGTTGTATTTTTATACAAACATAACTATAATAAATTAAATACACTTGAGAAAATTATAAATAGTGGCTTTATGAGTTCCTTGTGATCAGAGGTACTTAAGAGAAATAAAAATCACTTTTAATAAAACACTTAATTTTTTGGCCTCATTTTGAATTATATATAATTAATAATAAATTAAAATTCTAAAAATACAAAAATATTTCAAAATGTTTCTAACTATTCTATGATTACTTCAGACTTATTAAAATATTTTTTTCTAATTTTCCTAAGTTTAAAATAAATTTTAAAAAGCTTAAAAATGAATTTTCTTTCTTTTCTCACTAAAATAATTATAATAAATAAACTAAAAATAAAAAAAAATACAAAATTTGATGCTCTGAGTTTTCTTAACTTAGAGGAGTCTGAATTTGATTCTTTGTGTGTCTAATAGAAGTATAAAAATAATTTTTGTAATTAAAACACCATTTTCTACTTAGATAAATCATGAAAATTGAGCTAAATTAAAAAAATAATTAAAAAAATTTAATTCAAAAAATCATGAAATTTTACCCAAGCGTTTCTCTGACCTTAAGAAACCCTTAATAATTTTCTCATAAATAAAAGATTTATTTTTAGAAGTTAAATAAATCATCTTTTAAAAATCTTATTTTCTTAATCTTAAAAAATAATCAAATTAGATTAAAATTTTGAGAAATCCAAATTTTCTCCTCTGATACTTTAATTACCTCATGTATATGACACTTCAAGTCCTCAAAGTCATTTGAGTTGTTTTTTAGTGAGTTATGAGGTGAGGTGCCCCAAAGGCAAAACAGCCACTTTAAACTTTTGTGCTTTAATCAAAATTTAGGATTAACCAAAGGAGAAATGGGTAATTCTGATCTTAATAAACATGATTTGGTGATTGAAATACTATGGGACTAAAAGGTAGAAACTCACTCACCACCCTTGCACAACTTCAACAAAATCATAATTCTCCTAATCTTCATGATTTGGAAGTCAATTAAGATCAAATGATTCTTAAGGGGCTTAAACTATAAAGGATGATAATTTACTTTTCTTAAGCCCAAAGTTGAGGATGATTTGATTACTTGATAAGAATACACATCACTTAAACTAAAATTTTTGATACATACCATTTCACCTATCATGATTACCAAGGCTTGGTAGTGACCTAGGTTTGATTCATAAACTCATGTTGATTGGATTTAGAAAATGATATGATTGGTGATTAACATCTTTAAACACTACAAGACTAACCTCATTTGTGGGCACCACAATCTTAAAGACTTGTCTCAGGGGCACTCATTCACATAAATCTTAAACGAAACATCAATTGACCAATCGAGTATCCTATCCCTACGATAAATAAATTAAAATTTTCACTGAGCAATGGGGTAGTCAGACTTCAACCTTGGATGATTATTGGGACATTAAGATAAGTTTTAAATGAACTCAAAATGTTTTAAAAAATCTTCAAAATGATTTAGGGTCACAGATATTTTAAAATCTATTGGACATCCTGAAGGACAAATTGGACATGCCATACTTTGTCCTAGAATCATTCACTACGATCTTCTGAGATTCAACAAAATTATAGCTTGGGTTTTGACAGTTAAACCTTCATCTACTCTTACAACTTAAATCTTCTTGCAATATTATATACATGCTTTGCAAGTACTGACATTTCAGGAAGTGTAACAAGAAGACTCGCCAGTTACGCTTTTACAGTTTACAGTACCATCTTTTCTTGTACTTTCCACACTGTATTTTTATAAAACTTGCATGCTAAACAATAATGACACCCTACATGAAAACCAAAAATGCTAGGGTAGCCACAAAATCAAAACCAAAACTAAAATTAAAATCAATAAAGATAAAATTCACCGCCACAACATTCAAATATAAGAAAACTCAAAATTTAATCACAAACATTACAAAACAACAATTGCAACTAAATTAAGATGTCTCTATCAGAAGAGCAGGAATCCCTTAGAGGAGGTAATCTACGGTTGCTAACGAGGCTTCCCATGGTCTAAATGAAATTATGGAACTCATTAAGTTTAGTTTGTTAAATTCATTTGTAGTAAGTGAATCTAATGGAAAATAATGGTACCGAAACGAGAAAATTGTAGGATCCTAACCGGTGTCGCTTTAATCAACTTTAAAATGCCCCCATAAAGTTTAAAGGACTACAATCATAGAGCCAATTGATTTGACTCCATAACCTAACACAGTAGAAAACATAAACTCATCACGACGAGGAGCTTGGAGCTAGCATGGTGGCCAGTACGTTCATTTTCAACATCAAAACATGTCTTCCCTAGTTAAACCAATATTGCTTCCATAGAATTAAACAAAAAATCTATAAGATTTTGAGGTTGTTTGCTTATGCAAAATAAATTCTCAACTTATTTTTAGGCCTTTGCACAACTCTGTTGTATAATATAAACCCTAACTCGTTATAGGACTCTGAGATTGTCGTTTGTTGTCGTTTGTCACGAAGATTGTCGTTTGTCACGAATTAAATCCTCACATCTTCCAGGTTATTTGTATGATCGTTTCACACAAATGTAAGCCCTAAACTAATAAAATTGGTTGGATGAAACACTTAAATAATTTCTCCTTAAAAGTGAAGCCAAACCATAGGATAGCTTGGGAAGTCACCGAGGTTCTCCTCTGAATCTATGACATCCACTAGTTCTTCCTCCTTTGGATACTGCAATAAATATTCCAAATTTGAGTCATTCCCCTTTCACACCTCTTTGTCATATTTTGTTGAAAAGGCTTATCCTTTTAAACTCATCCTTTTTAATATTTCCTGACTTTTATCGAGAGTTTTCTCAGGTGACTTTGGTTTTATCGAGAGTTTTCTCTATCGAGAGTTTTCTCAGGTGACTTTGGTTATCTAAGATGTAATTAACTATAGAGGCATGCCCTTATAGGAAGCTTATCAGAACCCAACTTAATATAAACCCTATTCAATTTTTCATATTAAATAGGGGAAGTTATCGGAAAAAAAATGATTTTATATACCAAATGGATGTCATATATTTCTTAGTTTATTTGATCGAGCCTCATCCTCAAGACTTTGTGCTTTTTTCAGAATAAATATAAAATTTGAGGTATAGCTCTCTTTTATTTAAACTATGAAAAATATGGGGTCAGTTTGATTTCATATTTTTTTAAACTTATATATATATTTAAATTAAATGTCTTTCTGAAATAGGAATGAGATTTCAATTCCGGTGGCCAACAACTTCCAGCGGGCAACTCCTACACCAAAAATAATGCCTACAAAAGTACTCTCTTTTTTTCCTTGCACCTGTCTATGCATTGGATGCTCATGAATCTGTACTTATTGATACTTTTTGGGCCCTCAAGTTTGTCATCATGAATTAATGGAGAAATCTACTAGTGAAGGTGGACTTAGCTGTTTTGGTGTAACTACTGCAGGAAGTGGCTCACTCCCCTTGGCATATCTCCCAATGGGTTAGAAAGATCAATTCCATAAGGCTCTCTTAAATGTGTTCTTCTGCTTCATTTATAGAAAAGGAAAAAAATCTACTAATTGGCCTGATAGGCTTGGCAAAGCTCCTTAGATCTCTCTGTTTCTTCATCTCCACCTTCTCTTTTCTTCTTACTCAAGGGGGATCTTCTCAAGGTCCCCCATCTTAGAGTTGTAACTCGATTTCCTATATATATATATATATATATAAAACAAAAACAAGGGCTTAATCTGCTTTTGTTCAAATGAGGAACATTTTTAATAAAGTTCTATTAGCACAATAACTCATTAAAGAACTAGACAAACCTTGCAAGGGAGGCAACGTGGTTTATGAACATGAATTAAAAAAGAGCTTATGATTATATCTGATGAGATTTTATAGTTGAGGTGTTGAAGGCTAGAGGCTTTTCTGAGGAGTCAGTTAAGTTGGTCATGAGATGGTTTAACAATAATATGAATTTTGTCCTCATTAATGGCCATCCTCATAGTTTCTTCAAAGCTTCTAGGGGTTTGAAATAGGAATACCCCCTTTCCTCAACAATTTTATCCTTGCATTTGATTATCTATCCAGATTGTTAAACCTGAAGTTCTCTACCAACTTTCATATGTATTATAGTCATAGGTCCTTAAATATTAATCTCTTAGCTTATGCTAATGAGTCCATCCTCTTTTATAGGGCCACTAAAATAGCTGTTAAAGATCTTTTTAATTGCTTGATAGAGTTTCAGAACACTTCAGGTGTGAGTTTCAATCTTCATAAAAGACTTATGGTTTTCAATAAAAGAGTAAAAAGTCCTATTAGACAATGCATTATAGAGTTTACAAAATTCTACCTCAGTTCTCACCCCTTCAATTAATTAGGTGTGCAACTTGTTAAAGGGAGATCCGAAAAAAACACAATATGATGTTATCATTGACAAGATTAATGGTCAAATCAATTATTGGACCTCTTCTTTCCTTTTTAAAGGGGGAAAAATCACTTTACTGAAAAGTATTATTATTTCTTTCATCTTATCTAATGCAAATGACACTAACGAAGAAAAGCACTCAATTGTTATTAGAAAGGAGCTTCAACAAGTTTTTGTAGGCTGGTTAGAGAAAATAAATGCACTGGGTATGTTGGCAGAAGGTTTGTAAGCTTGCTTTTTGCTGGTGGTGTAAACTTTAAAGGATTACAACAACTCACCCATGTCAACTTATGAAATTTGTGGATCAAATTCAAGCAACAAGACTCCTTATGGGCTAAATACATGAAGGGTAAGTACTGCAGGGATGTTCACCCTACCCTTGTTAATGAGAAAGTGGGAGATTCTAAAATATGGGTGAATATGTTGAAGGTCAGATCTCAAGCTAAAGATATGTTTATTTGGGAATTAGGGGAAGGGCAGATTAACTTTAGGCTGGACAACTGGTCAGTGGAAGGAAAGTTGATCTTAAGGTTCCTTTAATTTTTAAAATTCAACTTAAAGTGGCTGAATGTTGAAGAAACAATTCTTATTGTGGAGACACCTTATCTTCTATGCTGAATCCTACACTCTCCACTAAAATTAAGAGGCATTTGATAACTACTCAAAGGATAAAATTAAAGTTAAAAAGGCTGCTTCCCAAAGCCACTCATCTTTCATTTACCAATTGGTCCATAACCAGGGAAGTCTTCCTTGGGGTAAATTGCTTTGGAATAAATTTTAAAATTCTTCTATGTCCTACTTCTGTTGGTGGTTATTTCATAAGATCCTCTCAACTAATGATATCCTTAAACATAAAGGTATTAGAGGACCTTCTTGGTTTGCTTTATGTAAATTGGAGGGAGAATCTCTGGCTCATATGTTTTTTAGTTGCCCCTTTGCACAAAAGGTGTGAAAATAAATTGTGGCAAATCTCTCCATATCAACTATTAATCTCAGTTGGTTGTCTTTGGTGAATTGCTGGTCTAACTGGTTGAATGTAAACCTTTCCACTATTCTAGTAGTTATTATTTGGTTGCTTTGGATGACTAGGAATAAGTCTAAATTTTACGATACTCATTTTTCCTCCGATCAGGTTTCTAGAAATTGTATGGGTTTCTTGCGGCAATTGATTAACCTTAAAGGATTTCTGAACATTTTTTCCAAGATAGGGACTCGGAGAAAGAATGATAATTGTATTGTCTCCAGTGTTCTATGGCAGAAGCCTGTTTTTCTATGGATTAAAATCAACACTGATGGAAATTATTCTCAGGGTGAAACTGGCATTGGTGGAGTGTTCAAAGATCATCAGGGGCACTGCCTACTTCACTTTTACTCTCCGGTTATGGCCATAGATGCACTGGAAGCTGAGGCTATTGCTATTTACTGGGCCATTAAACTCTCCCTAATGAATAAGTTGTTCTTCATCATGATAGAATCAAATTCTCATTTATTGGTTTAGGTGTTACAGGATCAGGTTGATGCACCTTGACATACCACTCATTGGATTCAGATGATCAAAGATTTGGCTAGACAACTATCCATAACTTTTGCCTTTATTCCCAGGGAAGACAATAGACCTGCTAACAGGTTAGGAAAATTGGGTAGAATGAATGATGTAATTAGTATTAAAAGATCACCTTCCTCTCCCCTTTCTTCACTTTTGAAAGGGGATAAGTTGAATATCCCCTATATTAACAAAATTATGTTGAATATCCAACTTGTACATTTGCTACCTTGTATATCCCTATCGTACAGGTAGTTTCCAATATATATATATATATATATATAGATAAGTTTTTTAAATTGAAGTAGAAATCAAAATCCAAGTAATAGTTAACTTAAAATCTAAAGCTGAATCACCTTTTAATAAAATGAACTAAATCAACTAAATATATTCAATTCGATTTTAATATTAGATTTTACAGTTTAATATACACGCTAGATCTAAAGGAAATTGGCAATTACCAATCGAACTGCAAACCCAGTGTGGGGAAGAGCTAAATGACATATCAATAGTTGCAGAACTTGCGCGCGAATATTACATTCCTTCCTTCTTAAGGTCGGAGTCTCCGCCTGTGTTTAGAGAGAAGATTGTCATGGTCAATTATGTTGCAACGCACGGTAATCAATATTTAATTCTATTTTATAGAATTGAATTTTTTTTCATTTTATTGCGTAGGAATAATCAAGTAAAACCTCATTTAAATGTTAGGTAAATTTAGCTTAAATTTATCTTCCGTTTAAGAAAAGTTAGGAGAAACTGTACTCATAGAGATATCTTCATTAATGAGTTGAGATTGGCCATAGTAGAGGTGCAGGTGGATCAACTATAGGTTGACAGCTCAAAAAATAATTTGTTGGTAATCGTAATATTGTTGCATTTGTTAATGATTGCCACCACTTTTCTTCATAGATTTGCTTCTTGTAGTATGTTAATGAGTTGGTTGTCTTTGTCGCAGGAGGTATGATCATGGCTCTTTTTCTTCACTTGAAAGCAAAGAGATATCACGGCCCCACAAGTATTAACCACTTCAGAAGTTAAATTATAAGTAAATTGAAGGGTTTAAAATATCACTAACAGACTGTTGGTGAAAGAGAGATGTATTGATCATTCTTTTTTATATTTTATTCGTAGTTCATTCAATTGCATCAATCTCTTCTCTGTCACATCTTTTAGATTATAGTTCAAATTTCAATTTGTCCAATATGATTTACGTTCTAATCCACCGGCAAATGTCAAGTTTTTCCAAAAATTTGCCTATAAGGTGATAAAGCTATGGTGGTTGACGCGCCAATTCTTATACCGACATAAGTTGACTGTACAACGCAAGTGTATGTGTCAAGTATTAATGTAGTTCCAGAGTATCGTATATCGATTCCCAAAGAAAAGTGTAACATTCTCTTCCACAAAAAAAATCTCTAGTTTACTAATTCAGTTAGTCTGTCTTGGCAATTATCAAAAAAGTTCTCAAGTTCTAAGATCCTATTAGAACAAAATACTTGGCAGTAAAAGAAAGCAGAAAAAACGAGAGAAAAATTTACGAGTTCCTACAAGACAAGTGAGGCTCGTGCCTCTGTGATTCAAAGATTGTGACGAGTGTGGTTTTTGTAAATGTTTACCAACATAATTATTGTCAATCAGAATAATATAGTTCAACCTCTCTGAATTCCTTGGTTAACCATTCATTTCCACTACACAATGGTTAGAGGTCATAGTTTCACGAAACAGTTTAACATCCTTTTTGGACAAACTAGGAGTAAGGGAAGATCAGAGGTTAACAAATAACATAAACTATGAAAAAATAAAATAAATGATTAACAGAAAACCGTTATATAAAAACCATTTTAAATCATTTACTCTCAACATCACAGAGACACAAAGAAGATCTTAGCCATTAATTATGGAGAAAACTATAGCAAAAGACATCACATGAGAATCTATTGTAAGAGACATAAACATGAAAAACATACAAGAGATTGTTTTTTCTGCAAAAAAAAGTAACTTTTCCTCTCATACAAAATCTCTCACAACTCACAAAGTAAAGAAAAACTCGCTCTTTAAGGTTCCTATCCAAAGAGGGGGACAATCCTTAAGAGATTTCTCAAAACCACTCCCAAGCTCTTTTCTTTCAATCTCCAAGCCTTATCTAATGTAGAACTCCCTCTTAGAAGCCCTAAGATCTATTTTTGTAGCAGGAACCATGGTTTGAGCGATCAAATTTTGTTAATAAAGTGTTTCCCGCTTGTTAGCGTGGTTACCCACGTTATCGCATTGGTCATGCCAATCTTCTGTTGGGGCCAACATGGTCACGCCGGATTGTGGCATGGTCACGCTGCCCTATTGAACATGATTGAGTGATTATGCCATTTTTTGCATGGTCACACTGGTTTTGATGGATGAATAATGTGGTCAAGCCACCTTTAGGCGTGGTCTTGCCACTTCGGAGCATCGTTTTGCTAGTTTTTCTGTCCCATCTTGTTCATGTTCAATTTCTACATCCCGCACAACATAAACCAAATATCTTTCTCAAGTGTAATATGTATTAGATAAGTGAAATTAAGATGTAAAATGCATGGAAAAACATGAGGTAAATGATGTAAAATTGACACATGTCAATACCACTAAACTTACTCTATTACTTGCACTCAAGTAATTACTAGGCTCAACAAAGATTTCTTAGAGAATTGGTACTCATACAGAGTTTCTAATCTTTCAGACTATTGTATCAAATCTGAGTAAAAGTATGAAATGTTATTTAGACTAGATTATTAGTTTAGGATTTGACCTTTCCTTAATTTCCTTCTTGCTTTACTTATGATAACCTCTACAAAATTCTTTAATTAGTGTCATTTAGAATCTCTTTCATGAACCTGAAATACCTTTAGTGCAGTTACAGTAGATTCTTGCCCACTAAGAGTTCACTTAATTCTTATCCTTTAGAGTAACTCATAACGTGATGAGGGAATCATTGCTCAATTCATCAGTCAAGTCTCGTTAGCCACCTTTTCTAATTTTTTGTATTACTTGCATTTTTGTTGTTCCCACCTCTGGTTTCTTCACAAGGAATTTTCACTATCTCACTTATTCTTTTCTTTTATTTTTCATTTTCATTTTCTTTTTCCCATGAGAATTATTATATATGGTGGACAACTTTTTCTTTTATATCTTTTCTTTTGAATGTGAGGATGGATATGTTTCTTCAGTAACAAACTAAATACATTATTATTTGAATGTTCCACCTCTATGTTATCCATTTTATTTAAGTTCTTAAATCACATAAAGTTTGTTCAAATGAACGTAAAAAGAGTAAAGAAATTTTTTGTTGGTTACTTAATTCCTAAATACCATTTTTAAGCAATTTATGTGCGTCTCGTAAGTGAAGTCTGAAGTTAATAAGTTATAGTATGTTTTCATTACTCATGAAAGTAAATCTTATCAAATCAATATTTATTTGCTTCTACTGACCGAGATAAGCAGTTTAAATAATTAAAAAACTTCTGACAGAAGTTACAATATGAAGTCTAAATCTTTTGTTGAGCTATGTAAACTTCTTATCAGGTCCATAATAAAGTGAAGTGTTCTCCCCCAAACATACTTATTTTAATACATCCTTTCTGCCCCGAGCAACATTGCTCGATCTTTCAAAATTGGGAATGTGATATTTCATATTCAGAAATGGATTCAGACACCCCTATAAGGGATATCCAACATTGAACAAATAATATCTAAGTGTCATAAATGCAATAATTAGTAATGAATTTAAAAACAAAAGAATATGATTTTTATTTGAATGAACCTGAAAGTAGATCAGGTAACCTATGATTTAGTTTTCCTTTTCAAAAAAATGAAAATACAACTGTTATGTGCACTGCCTTCCCAACTAGCCATCACAAAAGTAAAACACATGTTGAAGTCACATACAACCATCACATTTTGTGTTGGTGATCCACACCATCCAATGTATGCGATCTTTCATTATTGGATACATGTAAACTCACGTGGATTCCGTCAATAGCTCCAATACAGCTTTGGCAATTTAAATAAAGTTTTGATAACCATGCTACTCATTTTAACATCTAAATATAATGAGTTAAAATAATTTACCTTAAAATATGGCATGTACTTCATGTCATTTACTATATTTTTGGAGTCCTCTCGAACGTTGGATCCTCTAGCTTAATAATTTATGTGGACAAACTAAGAAGAGCTTTAAAGTCCACTGAGAAATATCTGCTGATGATCTCCGATGATTTACAAAATTGTTGCATTGCTCATCTCATTGATTCATTCTATGATAAAATATAGAGGGTTATTGATAACACCTCTCTTTTTGTCATTCTTGGGAAGCCTTAGAGTCCATGATGGCTATGTAGTTCATCAAGTAAATTCATAAATATAAGATGTATCATATGGAACATGTTGCTAAATCTTGTTGGTTGTCCTTGTAGTAGCTCCTCAACTCATTTATCACTAATATAAGTCGAAATCATCTTGGGAGTTTGATTGACATAGGAGTTGTAGTATTCATACATCATACATAGTGTTGTTGCAATTTTTGTTCTCTGCCTTTCTTTTTTTGAATTTATACTAAACAAGTGCTCTGTTCAGGTAATACATGTGATTAAGACAATAATAAGAAAACACATATAATTGAAAGATAAAGCATATAATGAGAGGACGTAAATACAAAATAATCTATAGATTGTTAGTATGAAAAAAGAAAAAAAGTCATCCAAATCAAGTATTAGATGAAATAACAAAGAAAAAAACCAAAGTAGTATAAAAAATTTTTTTACAAAATCATGTTTCCTTACTGTCAAAAATAAAATGTAAATAGTTGACCCTACAGTCATGGGGCATCTTCATGAAGATCTGTCTACGAGACGGGTCCTCTAGCAACTTTAAGGAGTTTAGCTATAACGACTTGTCCCCATAAACTTTTCTAGTTATCTTTAGAACTTGGAGAAAATTGACTGCAAAGCTGTCCTATGAAGTCTCATCTTCACTCCCGCACGCATGCATTAGTTTTTTGATTTGTCTGCTGATGTAAGCAGCCCCTTATTTTTCTTTTTCTCTACCCTAGGTCGGTTTGACCTGCTGGTGGACTTCAAATCATTTTGGTTTAGGTTTAGACCTTCTCCATAACCAGTTACTTGTTTGACCTCCAAGTCCTCAGATATGCTAGCAAACTTATGCTCATTTGAAGTAAAGGCATGAGTGCATGTTGTCATAACCCACCAAAGATATGATTCAACTTCTTTTTTAAATCAGGGTCAATTCCCTAGAATTTGAGACAACACACAATATGAAGTGAATTTGAATTCTATAAATAGTTTAATAAGAGACGTTGTTGGAAAAGAGTCATTTGTTTAATGAAAATTAAGTAATGAAAATTGTTACCTCCAATTTCTTTAGCATTATTCCCTCGAAGCGTCAATAGTCTGTTTGATTGGATCCAAACTTAAGCCCGTGGATCCCCATTTTAATTCCTTTAATAATTTCCAGTTCTTCTTCAAGGGGTTCCACTTATTCTTAAGTTGCAACCTATCATCCTCCTTTCCTGTCATTTCCTTAAGCTTTGTCATAAAATTTTTCTACCCTTCCTTGTTAAGATAGTTGGTAGACCTATTTTTTAGCTCAACCTCCTTAGAACAACTGTCGTAAAATACGAGTTTGGCTTCTCTATCCGACATGGCTGATGAACCGACTTCTTTAGTCTTAACCATTGTGTTACTAAACAAACATTAACATTTCCCAACAACAATAGTAAAATAATTAGCCATGAGAACTACACAAGCCACACAACCACCACAGTCCACAACAAATCCACCATAAGCCAGAGCCATCCACCCAACCCAATACCAACCACACCACAAAACACAACTACAGCACATCCACCTGCACCACAGTATAAGTTAGCGCCACCACATAACCCAAGTACCTTCAACCCTAACCCACATTTACTATCACCACCCCAACTCACAAGCGCCACACAACCACATAACACACATGACAAACCAGACCCACCACACAACCACATCACACCAACCCACATCACATCATATCCACATAACCACCATAGCACAGAAAATCACCATAACCCAGAGCCACCACATCACACTCACATATATGCTCTAAGTTAACACAACAACCACAGCCCATAACAGAGCCACAACAAGCCAGAGCCATTGGCCAAACCCAGTACAAACCACACCACAACCACACAACACGCATCAGAAGCCAGAGCCACTACTTAACCACATCACCCCATTCCACATCATAACTTAGCCACATAACCACCACAACACAACAAATCACCATAACCCAGAGCCACCAAGACACACCCACATTAATGCCCTGAATTCACACAACATCCCTAGCCTACAACATAGCAACTACAAGACAGAGCAATCACCCCAACCCAATACCAACCATAATCACACAACTTGAATAAGTACCAATATGTAATAACATACATGTTAATTACTTCACAGTTAGTAGGTAATGTGAAGTACATCACTTATAGAGAAGGTTAAAAATTCATGTAGTGGTGGGAGTCAAAAGGAATCCAATATGGTAGTGAAAAATAGTAATATTTGTTTATATAGTTACAAGGTGGAGTCCTATGCAATTATTTTGTGGGAACAATTTTATGGTTTATTGCATCTTCCCAAAAGAACTTAAAACTTCCATCAGTTTGTGATTGCTCGAGAAACTCGTCTCATAGAGAACTCTAGAACTACAACATTTGAGATGGAATATTTACACCAAATTGACTTCTCATTGGGCATGGCAATTGTAGAAAAACCAAACTATTCAAAACATGGGGCACCGCTAAAGGAGCCCGTAATCACTATACCTTAATTCAATTGAGAATCTAACCATTTTCACGCTATTTTTGTAACCAAGCTGCTTTTCTTGCATTTAACCATGCTTCCATTATGAACTAATCAAATGCAATCTTCCACAACAATGCAAAATCGTAAAACTGCAAAACCAACAAGAGAAAATGCCACACACTTGCAAAACCACAAGAGAAGACTCCATCGCAAAACTGCAAAACTAGCAAGAGAAGAACCAATCACATATTCATAGTGCCAAAGTCAAGTTCGAAGTCGGTACCCCGGAGAAGCTCGGTCGCAAGAATGGGGAGGGAGAAGCCGGCGCGGTCGCGAGAGAAGAGATCGTAGATTCAGTCGCAAGAGAGGCTCGACAGCAAGAGAAGAAAGGTGGGGTAGTAAAAACCATAGGGTCGATTAATATGAAATGCGGGCCACGGGGTCGAACTTGTGGTCCCCGTTCCGCTGAAATTATTTCAAACGCCCCCAAAACGCAACATCCAATAAAAAAAAAAAAAAATTGTGCCCCTCGGATTTGTGCCGCGCCAAAAGCGCAGCCCCTACCACACCCTAAGTGAACTTAATAAAGCACCAATTTAGCAATGTTACATTTTGTCTGATTTTTCAAAAAATTACTATGGGAAGTTAATTTTTTTTTACCCTGACCAGTGTGATCTGATTTTTTGAAATAAAAAAATATTTTAACCACCAGAGCCTTTTTAACAGCAATTGTTTGTGATGCAACTTCAGAATTGCTTTTTAAAAGTATTGTAGCAATCCCATATAGACTTTATAAACAAATTCATCAACTTAAGTGAGGAGCATCTCTTTCAATTCGCATATGAACATTATCTACTCGTCAATTCAGTAGTTACGGACAGCAACTCTTCAATTCAAGTTGTACCGGCTTACACCCCTCGATCCCCAAGACAACTTCATTAGCTAGGTGTCCTACAGGCTATAAATTGTGTTGTATCTCTTGTATTTTTTCTCATGTATTTATTTTCTCTTACACGTCATAAAAATAGTCATTTGGGTAGCATAATGAAAAACAATCTAAACATATAAATCAGCGGTCAAGGTTGGAATCAATGTAATGCCGTTCACCCGACACAATAAGGTCCTGTAATTTATTCTCTCAATCAATGTTCCTACTGCTTCATTCTCACCAAATCTCTCTCTCTCTCTCTCTCCTTCCTCTCTTCTCTCACATTTTATGTAGATGGTGTGAGTTCATGAATAGTCTTGGATGAAAGAAAAAGGTGAGAAATAAATTGACCTTGGCTTTGATTTGTGAGATCAAAATCCATTTCCATATGAGTTTGTTGGTTATCAAAACCAAATTTTAAACGCCAACAAAAAATGGAGGAATTTTTTTAGTAGTTCACACCCTCTACATTTTCTGGTTTAATTTATAAGTAAATACATAACATTTTTCTGAAAATAAAACTAACTAACCACTTAACGGTTTTCCTAACCACCTAACCACAAAACGGTTTTCAAAACTTCCTAATCCACATGAAAAATGTGCAAAAATACATAAACAATTTCTAGAGACAACTAGATTAACACAACAATCTCCTCCTTAAGCTTGTTGTCCTTCACTGACGATTCGCACACCAATTTTTTCTCTCATCTCCAAGAACTTCAATCTTGCAAGTGACTTTGTCAGAATATCAGCACGTTGATCTTCTGTGCAAACATGTTGAATTTCAATCATTCTAGATTCAACACAATCTCTAATGTAGTGAAATCGGGTATCGATATGTTTGCTCCTCTCATGGTAAACTGAATTCTTGCTTAATGCAATTGCGGACTGATTATCAATCTTCAGAACTACTTTCTTAACTTCAGTTTTTAACAAATCTGCCAATAATCGTCCCAGCCACACTCCTTGACACGATGCTGCACATGCAGCGATGTACTCTGCTTCACAGGAAGAAAGTGCAACCACTTTCTGTTTTTGTGAACACCAACTAATAGGACTTGACCCAAGGAAAAATATTAAACCTGAGGTACTTTTCCTATCATTAGTATCACCAGCTAGATCACTATTTGAATAACCGATCAGTTCCAAGCTTCCTTTCTTCTTCTCATAAACACAACCAAGGTTTAAAGTTCCTTTCACGTACCGTAATATGTGTTTCACTGCGGCCGC
>NW_018251838.1:58407-58853 GCF_001263595.1 Phalaenopsis equestris | reverse complement strand
CGGTTGAGTGACATACACTTCCTCTTCCAAATCACCGTTGAGGAAGGCTGACTTCACATCCATATGATGAACCCTTCATGTGCCATGTGCCGCAATAGAGAGTAGCAAACGTACTGTCTCTAGCCGAGCAACAGGGGCAAAAATTTCATCAAAGTCTATGCCTTGTTGTTTAACGTACCCCTTTGCCACTAATCTCACCTTGTGCTTCACAATTCTGCCTTGAGTGTCTTTCTTTAGCTTGTAAACCCAAATTAGATCTATAGGTTTGTGGCCTTCGATTTGTGGCCTTCGGGTAATGAAACGAGCTTCCAGGTTTCATTTCTTCGAATGGAAGAAATTTCCTCCTCCATTTCTTTTCTCCACATCAGGTCTGCCTTAGCATCTTCTAGAGTTGATGGCTCCTCCTCTCCTAGCAAACACAATCCCGAATACTCTAGTTCTATTGG
>NW_018251838.1:55488-56831 GCF_001263595.1 Phalaenopsis equestris | reverse complement strand
TTCAACATCGGGATGTAGTAGACATTAGTAAGTATTCGATGTTCACCTGCGAAGCCTTCAAATAAAACCGAACCTCTTCCTTGGATTTCTACAGTCGAGCCATCCCCAAATTTGACCGACCCTTTAATTGTCGTGTCAATTTCAGCAAATTTTTCAATACAACCGGTCATGTGATTACTTGCACCAGTATCTAAATACCAAGCCTTCTCTCGGGTGTTTTTAAACTTTGACACCACCTTGTCTTCATGCAATAACACCTGCTCGTTCTGTATTGCGTGGCTGAGAACACAAATTTCTGTCATCAACAGTGCTGATTCATCTTTGGTTTGCGTTGCAACAAGGTTTGTTTTTTCTCTTCGGTTTGGTTTGGGACACTCTTTTGCAAAATGACCATATTCATTACAATTGAAACACTTAACCTTGGATTTGTCGAAGTTACGTAGCTTTCGGTCTTCACCTCGACCTCCACCATATCCACGCCTACGACCACGTCCTCTCCCGTGACGTTGCAAAGCTTTCAACTTACTGTTTTTCTCTATTTTGGCTGCAACTTCTTTCGGCTGCAGTTTTGACCTTCTTAAATGCCTCAAATGCTTCATCTTTGTCTTGGATCGGCACCTGCCACATAAATCTGGTACAACCATCAACCAACAACAAGAAATAACGCTTCCCTCCGTGAGTAGCAGGGGTAATTGGGCTGCACAAATCTCCATGTCACAGTTCAAGAGGTGATTCTGCTCGAAATTTTGTCACTGCTAGAAAATGATTTCGATGTTGCTTTCCAATCAAACAACCATCACAGATGAGGTCCTCATGCTCGATTTTGGGCAAGCCGTGCACCATCTTTTTCTGACTTAGAAACTTCAAAGCATGTAAATTCACATGCCCATATCTTGTCTGTCATCGCCATGCTTCTTCTTTGCTCCTAGCCAGAAGGCATTCGGAGAGAGCTGGTGCTATGTTAAATATATATAATCGGTTGCTTGACATGTTCACTTTTGCTAGTAGCCTTTGTGATCTGTCCAAAATAGTCATAACACCTCCTTCAACCTCAACTTTGCATCCGTTCTCATCTAACTGGCCAAAACTTATTATGTTGCTCTTCAACACCGGGATGTAGTAGACATTAGTAAGTATTCGATGTTCACCTGTGAAGCCTTCAAACAAAACCGAACCTCTTCCTTGGATTTCTACAGTCGAGCCATCCCCAAATTTGACCGACCCTTTAATTGTCGTGTCAATTTCAACAAATTTTTCAATACAACCGGTCATGTGATTACTTGCACCAGTATCTAAATACCAAGCCTTTTCTCGGGTGTTTTTAAACTTTGACACCACCTTGT
>NW_018251838.1:37964-54682 GCF_001263595.1 Phalaenopsis equestris | reverse complement strand
TCTTTTTCTTCACCTTCAATCACTGACCATACTCCTAGTGAACGCAAGATTATCTTCATCTTGACAGCCCATATGCTGTAGTTCGTTTCACTTAACGTTGGAAATTGGATCGGGATTGAGGCTCCTCTTGCCGTCGGTTTGATGACAGCAAGTGACTTAGATGGATCTTCATCATTTCCGGCCATTTCTTTTACACCTTCGCTCTGATACCAAATGTTGGTTATCAAAATCAAATTTTAAACGCCAACAAAAAATGGAGGAATTTTTTTAGTAGTTCACACCCTCTACATTTTCTGGTTTAATTTATAAGTAAATACATCACATTTTTCTGAAAATAAAACTAACTAACCACTTAACGGTTTTCCTAACCACCTAACCACAAAACGGTTTTCAAAACTTCCTAATTCACATGAAAAATGTGCAAAATTACATAAACAATTTCCAGAGACAACTAGATTAACACAACAGAGTTGAAGTTTTTAATTTTTAATTTTCTTACTTTGCTCTCAAATTTGAAGAATTCAAACATCACTCAAACTGCGCAATAAAACATTATAGGAACAAAGCTGAACACTGCTCTCATCGTTCTTATAAAATACTGCTTTAAAATTTCTTATCAAATATATTTCTTCTTCAATAATTTTGATATTGATAAATTCTCTTTGTAATTCTATAAATAGCGATTTTATGTCATGGGTTGAGAGTGATTAGGAAATCTAGCAATCAACCAAAATGTTGTCTTCAGTTCAAATGTCTTTCACCTTCAATTGTTGGTGATATTTTTGTTTTGGCAACCCAATGATTTTTTTTTGTTTATCAGTTTTTCCACGTAAATCATGTGTTCAGTTTTGGGTGTGCAATTAATCTTCCTTAATGATAGTTTGTGTTATTTACTTGACAAGTGGTATTAGGGACCATGATTTTCTTCTTTAGCCTTCTTCACGCTCATTGTCTGTGAGATTGATTTTGTTCAACTTTGATTTCGTTTGTGAAATCAATCATAGCTTCATCTTTATATTTTCGGAGCTGACCACATTGAAGTCAACATTGAGAGGCTCGATCAGTCAACCAGTTTTATTTTGTTGCAAATCAAGATGAAAGACATCTTGGTTCAGTTAGATCTAGAGGACACATTGCTTGGCATTAATTGTATAGTCAAAATATATCTTATGCTGGGAAGATTGTCGGTTGTAAGAGAAATCATTTGGCTGAGAGGCTTATATGGAGTGTTTAGCTGGAGTTTATGATGATGATTATCTTTTGTGATAGTCAAAGTGCTATTCATATGACAAAACAGCAAGTCTAAGATTAGCAAATCAAATTTCATTTTATTTGAGATCTCCTCACTTAAGGTAATGTTACGTTCAAGAAAATCAGCACTTAATAGGTGATGATATTAAGATCTCCATAGGTGATGAGATCTCCTCACGGACATGCACTTTGGAGAATCTTCCATAGGTGATGATAATCCCTCTTATAACAACAAAATTCAAGCATTGCTTGGACTTGATCGGTGTTCAACACAGATGAGCTTGATGAAGAGCGGAATCCAAATTGGAGCTTCAATTTTGGTATAATATCAAGACAATATCTAGCTTTATAAAATAATCCCTTGAATTTTCTTATCAAATATATTTATTCAGAAATAATATTTTGCTTAAAGTAATTGACACTAAGCTTCTTGAAAAAACACCTGACCTGTTTGGGTAAACTGAGTTTTGACAGCTTATGCGTTTTCAAAACTCCGAAAACATCGTTTTTCTCGCCGCACCTATCTAGGTGCTGTGGTAACTGTCTGACAAGTGTTCGGCTTTTCAAAAAAAAAAAAAAAAAAAAAAATTGTAATTGTCGTAGCTTATCAGCAGATTATTTTTAATCAGCTTATCAACAGATTATTCAGTAAGCTGCCCCAAACATACCTTAAATATCTGTGATATTTCATACCAAATAAATTTCTTACCTAATATTTTTTATACCAAATATATTTCCTGTTGAATGTATTCTTTCTTTAACTTTGTATCAAGTAAGAGCTTTTGCATTTAACTTTATTGCCGATCATTTTCCTTTTATTGTGAAGTTGTTGATCCGGCTCTTTCGCGATTTTTATCCCTTTTAATAGTTCTTCCATGTAAACCATGCGCCTTTTTGTTGTGCGAACGATCTTATTTGAAAAAGATTGTTGTTATTTACGTGGCAATTCTCTAACAAAATTTAAGAAACAGGAAACATAATTTATTTAGAGGAAAAAAAAAACAATGGAAATAAGAGATTCAATAAGAGCCATTGGAGATGATTTTAATTTTAGTTTTAATTTTAATTTATTTTATTTTTATTTTAATTTAAAATAAAATATGTTTGATATGTTAACACATCAAAAATATTAGAATAAATTTTTGTTATTTTGAACGTTTGTAAAATTAAATTGATTTGTTTTTAAAAATATAAAAACAAAAAAGTAATAAATATTAAATAAATTACTTTTAAAAATAACAAAAAATTATAAATAATAAAAATAAAAATAATCCCGAACAGTCTCTAAAAGATTTGCACCGCTGCATCTCTGCATGCGGTGTCCGATCCTGATCGTAAATCACGGTGATCTACGGTCAGGATTATTTCAGTTTTTTTTTTAAAAAAATTTAGGTGGGCAAAATACATCCTGACCTGATTTACGGTCAGGATCGAAGACCGCACGCAAGATGCGTGCGGTGTCCGATCCGTATCGAATAATTTTTCCTATTTATGTGCACCATTCAGAATAAAAAACCTAAAATAATCTTTATTTATTGTTGCTTTTTATTAACTAAATTTTTTTCATAATAACTATTTTGGCAACCAAATTTTTGAAAGGGAAGTCATTAAAGTGCTGGACTTCATAATAAAGAATCCAGCACTGAATTTTTTTATAATTTTGAAAAGAAAGCATATATGAACCGACTTCAAATGTAACTACTGAATGAATAGACAAAACTAGTAGCTGTCAGAAATAAGATTTACACTTATCTCATAAACATAGATAAATTCAACCAAAAAAAACGGATAAAGCAAAAATTCAATTGCATCATAAGAAAAAAAGAAAAGAAATAAAAAGGGCACAAGAATTGACCCAGCAAAACGGATAAAGCAAAAATTCAATTGCATCATAAGAAAAAAAGAAAAGAAATAAAAAGGGCACAAGAATTGGCCCAGCAAGTTTTTGCTCGTCTTTAATACACACACATGCGCACATTTGCACACAAATTATTGTCTTATCAACCTCGTCGGTGTCACCATTTGCTTATCAGTCTTATTTGCAACAGCCCTTCTTGACGCAAGAGCTAAATTGAATTGGAAGTGATAGACTTCAAATGTGTTGATTCTTGGTTTTTTTGTTTGTGTTTTATTTTGGTCATGTGTATGCCGTTGTTATATTTTTGTTCAGTTAGAATTTTTTCATTTAATTTTATATGGACATGTGGCCTTTAGAGATGTGCTTAACCTAAGGAGTGAAGGAGGGAGAGTTTTGGCAAGGAATTGGAACTTGTGGATGAAACGTAAGGAATTTGATCCCGGAGTACTAGTTTCGGAACTCTTATATTGTTTAAATATTATTGAAGCTAGAAAGACGGTGCCCAAAGGGACCAACAATGACTAATGCAAGAAGTACACATAAAAGATTTGAGAAGGGGGATAAATCTGTTGAAGTTGTGGCACACTCGATTTGAACAGGGAAAAGGGACCACCAGTTGGGTGGTGGATAATGATTTATTTGAAGAGGAGGGAGATATCAACCCACTTCATAAAGAAAATTTTAATGATGATGAGGTAATTTGTTGACCTCGATAATGGGTTGGTTATGGAGTCTTGACAAATGCAGGAATTCATGTGGACATCCAAGATTTTGAGGGGTGATTTGATCTATATGAATCAGTCTTCAAGCTTCACATGATGGATGGGTTGTTTGAACTTAACGAAATCTCACCTGATTGTATTATTAAATTGAGAAAAATAAAATTAGAGAAAAATGCCTCATTATGATGGAAAAATTTAAATTGAATTGGTAATTATGAAGGGTGAAGCAATTTTAACTTTTAGGTAAACATGAAAAAACACTTTCAATGTAATACTTTACAGGACAATAAAAGCAAGATCTCCTTTTGAAGTTCCATCACCTTCAACAAATAAATTTGACAGTAGAAGAAAACGTGGCTACACTTGAAAAGTTTTACTCAATTGTAACATAGAAAACATAAGGAAAATAGTATTGTAAAACTCAAGGGGGAATTACAGCCTAAAAGTGTCTACTAAGAAATATATTGTTGTTTCCATGAGGACAAATGATGAATTTTAAAATTGAATTCTAACTTCTAGCTCAAAACCCTAATTTATGTTTAATGCTATACTTTTTGAAAATGTGATTTTAAATTTTTTTTTTCAAAAATTAAATAATTCTCAAATATTCAAAACTTCAATGAATTTATAACTAATGAAATAAATATATGTGATAAGCTTCATTTAAAAATAGCTTTCAATGTGAAACAAAAATGGTTTAAAGTCTTATTGATAGCTAGAAACATTAATTTCAAAAATCCTTACTGTTATACGCCTATGCAATAAGTGATTTCAAATTGAATTTTCTATTTCTCTCAATTATTAAAATAGTTCATAAGTAATATTTCTATTATTTGAAACCTTAGTTGTGAATATCTTAATGTAAAATAAGACCGTTGATATCATTAAACTACATTAAATTTTAAATATGAGTTTGGCCACCACTTACACTAAGTGAAAATGGATGAAATAAAAATAAGCATTGAAATTAACATTTTATAAAAACGTGAATCAACTATTTTAATCTATAAAACATTAATTCATAGGAAAATAGCTATTAGCCTTGCATGTTTTCACTAAGCAAAGGTAAAACAATTTCCAGTACACCACAACAATAAAAGTTGACATGAGATTTAGCAATGAAGAAAATAAAAACATAAAAAATATGGATTGCTAGCAAGTATTGGATTGAATATGCCTCTATCGAAATCATTCTTCTTCTTTTCCTTACCTTTTCGTTTGCTTTACTAAGCCCATTACCCTTCTTTCACTCTCGCACTCTAAACACACTTAAATTTAGCTCATACACAAAATCTCTAGTTTAAACGCTCCTCTTCTGTATTTGCATCTACTTCTCACGTATCTTTGGCTTATTTCAGGTCCTCTCCAATAGTATAACTCCCCTTACAACTTTGAAATTTTAAATTTAAATAAATTAATTATTCTTATCGGTAGTTATGCTACAAGTTTTTGGTTATAATGATATGTCATTGAGACAGTGTTGTGAAAGCACAACAACACTCAAGATTTGGCACTATGAAGTTGTCAACTTTTATTTCTTTTGGTTCAACACAGGGCTATTGAATGTCATGCAGATTCAAAGATTTAAATGTTTCAATAATCAAACGCGGCACCTAAAGTAATATACCACCGCATAAGGAAGAAATATACTATACAATGGGTTCAATTACATGAACTAAGAAATATCAAACACTTACAATGCTCTGAAATTTAAAACCATAAAAACTTTTCGCCTATCTAATTTGATGAATAAATAGTGCTTGGATTAGTTCTGGGATCTTCAACTTCTTATTAGGGCATGCTCTTATAGTTAATTACATAATAAGTAACTGAAGTTAATTAAGAATACTCTCAAGTAAGGCTTATGGTATTATCCTCAAGAATTTTTTTCTTAGACTTACGTGCTTGAACATTGGATTTCTAAATGGGAAATGCTCTAAAGTTAAACAATAATTAAAAAAACCCAAAAGAAGAAGTAGTAAGAGACATTTGGAGATATGAAGTGAGCTCATTGATACCTAAAAGAATCCTATTGTTTGGCATTTAATGTTTTTGAAGTAAAAAATTAATGTTTCATCTTGATATTTTATTAGAACAATATGAATTATATTGCACGACATGCATTCAAGAGAAATTCTAAAGCTAAGGATTTATGTCGTAACAAGATGAACAACTTCAACATCTTAAGGTGAAGTTCACCGATGGAAGTGAAACTTAAGAACCCTAGTTATAAGCACTAAAATCAAAATGCAGTGGACTTACAATCCTGCCTAGAAAGGGCCACCACCTAAATCACCTTGGAGCATTTAAAACCACACATGGCTAGTCTTAATGATGCAAGATAAGGTAGGCTATTATTTCATTAAAAGTAATAGGTCTTTCTAATTGATTATGAATCAAGTTGCTAAATTATGTGTGGTATGCAAAATGTCTTGAGACTAATGAGAATATATTATTGGGATTTCAAGTTTAAATATTTTATGTCACACCACTCTCAAGTTTTTTGTTTTTTTTTTATTAGTGTTGAGTGTATACAAGCAAGCTATATAATAGATTGTACAAGTCCTTAATGATGAATGCATAGAAGGTTTGTTTCAAAGGTCAATCAGTTTGCATAGACAAAACATACTCTATATGGTAGTCGTTCTTATAGGTCAAACCACCCTTTTACGTACAATAAGTGAGGGCTTGTAGACAAAAAGTTAGGAGAAATACATTTTGCATATGCATATACATCAAGTTTGTATTTATATTTCTAAATAAAAAAGGTTGTTTAATCAATTTTATTTTAATATCAATTAAGTTTGCTTTAGATTCATGATGTTACTACAGTTGTGAATTCAATGATTTGTGCAATTTTTATTTTGGTTATGAGTTTTGTTTTGAAAAAAAAAAAGTTTAAAGTTGTTTATATGGTTGGGGTAGAAAATTTGATCCTTAGATGAGCCTACCAATAATCTAGGTAAAAGAATGAAATGGAAATATTAGCCTATAATGTGAGGCACACCTACCGAATAAAAATTGACAGACTCACAATTTAGGTGTCAATCTCAAATCTATGTCAGACACGTCAACTCACGTCATCTGAACTATTGTTGATGGTTTAGTTGAGGTTCATCATTTAATTCCGGTCCTGTCATCTTTTGGATTGTTCAGGTCTCTTAGTCAGTTGACCACAACACTTCCAAACTCTAGAAAAGAATAGAAGACTAGAAAGGATGATCCTAGGTTACTACAGCAGCCCTACAAAATAGAGTTAGCAAATGTTAAATACATAAAAAGTAAATACATGACAGTAGCTCACCTTAGCACCCTGCAAAACATAGTTAGCACATATTGACAGTAGATTGCCTACAAATAAAAGTCTAACATATACAAATTTATCATTAATGCATTAATTTCATTTTGAAATTTTTAGAGATGGTAATTATAATTTAATTGTGGCAAATCACTATCCCATTTTTCCTTATTAGTTTTCATTTAGAAACTTTTTTTTCTGATTAATATTTTGTTTTTTATAGTTATCTTTCAAAAGAATTAATTTTAATAGAAAATTAGGATTTTTGCTATTAGGTAAATCCTCTTTCCTTGGAAAAATCACTAGAGATTCCTAAAGACGGAGGGTACAATCCATAAAATTTCATAATCTTAGATTTTATATTTACATTCTAGTAATTAAAATGCTCTCTAAAGCATTTAATTAATTTAAAGTAAAATATAAATTAATTAACTTGATTTTTATGTGAGTCCCTGAGCATTCCATGCTAATGTGACACCTTTCGTTACCTCTTGAGTTGGATGTGAGTCCCAAAGCCTTCCTTCTCAAAGTAGTAAATTTGAAATTTCCTTGGGATAGGCCTCCATCCTGTTCCCTTTCTCTACCTCTTAGTTGGATGTGAGTCCCAGAGCTTTCCATCCCAATTTAGCTCGTCACCTCTTAGGATGGATGTGAGTCCCCAAGCTTTCTTTTCTATTGTGACACCTTTCATTAACACTTGAGTTGGATGTGAGTCCCAGAGCTTTACTTCTCAATATAAAAAATTTGAAATCTCCTTGGGATAGGCTTCAATTTTATTCCCTTTCGCTGCATCTTGAGTTGGATGTGTGTCACAAAGCTTTCCTTTTTAATGTAGCTTGTGACCTCTTAGGATGGATATGAGTCCCCGAGCTTTGCTTCCTAATGTGACACTTTTTGTTACCTCTTGAGTTGGATGTGAGTCCCAGAGCTTTATTTCAAAATGTAACAATTTTTGAATCTTCTTTGGATAGGCCTCCATTCTATTCCCTTTCGCTATCTGTTAGGTTGGGTGTCAGACCAGAGCTTTCCATCATAATGTAGCTCGTCACCTCTTAGGATGGATGTGAGTCTCCAAGCTTTCCTTCCTAATGTGCCACCTTTCGTTTCCTCTTGATTTGGATGTGAGTCCCCGAGCTTTCCTTCCCAATATAGCATCTCTTTTCCTCGCTTGGCCTTTTCGAGCTGGATGTGAGTCCCTGTGCTTTCCATCTCGACCAGGTTTTTTCATACATCTTTAATTTTCAATGTTTTCTTAAAATCAAAATTGAGTTAATATTAACTAAAATTAAAATCTTTTGTTCAAAATCTAATCAAATCTTCATCGTGACTGTCGGTATCCTGGATGGTTATCTCTAGAAACCTACCTTCAGATCCCTAGCGGGAGTCCCTGTCTGCTCCTCAGCGGAACCTTGTTTCATCTTCTCTCTTCTCTGCTCTAAGCATGTTGTCATAAACAGTTATGCTAGTTAGTTGATCTCTTTGGTCAATACCAATATGTGCGGTGTGCTTGCCCGATAAACCACACCTATTGGGGGTCCATTTGTTGACCTCACTTTTGGTTGATGTTTAGTCTTTTATTTTGAAGCCTAAGATCTAGCCATAAGACTTTCCTATTCACCATTCCTAAAAAACTAGTAAAGGAACCCTCACCATTAGAAATTCTAAAACTCTTCTTTGCTCATCTTGAAGTTCCACATTTTGGTTCTAACCTCTAACACTTAGTAGGTGGAGTCAATATGGGGGAGCTTGAGAAGAGTCCCTATAGAACTGTTTGGCCTTAGAGTTAGTTATGGGTGTTGTGGCCTTGGTCAGTCTTGCACACACACACATGATAACCCTCATCTGCACTCACAACCTCATCCCTAGCCAAACATGACTAGCTTGATCCCTTACTCTTTTCAAAACTCATATGGATGGTCTTCTGAACCATTAGCTCTAGGCTAGGGTTTGGCTACAACACACGGAGGATAAAAAATAGGAGTTCCCTTGGTCTCATGCCTAGAAAAAGGGATATCTTATGAATATCATCCTCAATTGATATCATCCTACAAAATACCTAATTTAGCATTTTGCCCCCAAACTTTCTGAAAACTACCAAATTGCCCCTAAAACCCTAAATTTTCAAAAATTTCCAAATTCCTCATATTTTGTCCAAAAATCATCCCAAACCATTTCAAACCACTCAAATTGCCCAAAACATTCAAAAAATTCCAAAATTCCCAAAAACACCCTAACTTTCCCAAAATTCTCAAATTACCCCTAACTTTCCCAAAATTACCAGAATGCTCTTGGTGGCCCAAAATTTTTCAAAACCTCCAAAATCATTTCAACCACTTCCAAAACCAATCTTGACCACTTGTGAAGTCCAGTTTGGCCAATTTGACCAATTTTGACCAAAATCTCAAGTTTTCCTTAAACCACATTTTTCCTTAAACCCCCCCCCCCCCCCAATGTCCACCAAATTGACTTCAGTATTCCTCAATTTCAATTCAAAATCAAAATTTATCATGCCCAGTACCAATTCAAACTAATTTAAAGCCCAATTAAACCCAACTTCAAACCTGAATTCTAAGCCCACTTAAAATTCTCAATTTTGACCATACACTCAAATTCCCCCAAATTGAACCCCATAACCAAACCAATTTCCCCATTTTTTGAATTCCAAACTCTTTAAAATATTCCCCTTGATCAATTTGAGACCTTAATTATCCTTAACCTGAACTCAAACCTCACCCAAATCCCACCTAAATCATAACCCCCAATTTTTTCTTAAGGTCCAAATGTCACTAAGTTGAACCTCATAACTCCATAACATAACTCCATAATTTCAACTCCATAATTTCAACTCAATTGATATCCAAAACTCTTCATCACAATCCCTTGAACCAATTTGAACCATCAATTGAGCCAAATCCAAACCCTAGCCCAATTTAAACCCAAGTATAACTTAAATGCCTCAAAATTGACCAGGATCAAATTTCCATTAATTTGGACCTCACAACCAATTCAAAATCACCCATTTCCTTTTTTAAACTTCTCATGAAAATCATCCACGTTAATTTAGTCAAACACTTGACCCAAATTTTAGCCCAATTATAACATAAGACCAAAGTTCAAACCAAAAGCCCAAATTTGAATTGAAGCCCCAAACCTGACCAAATCCATTTAAATTGACCAAGCCATGGTCACCACAGCCAACATTTGAGCCTTAAGAACCAAGCTAGTTCCACTAGCCCAACCTAGTTGAGCCATGGACCAAGGGTCCCTTCAATTAGGGGACCTCTTCCCACAAGTAGCTAAAAAAAGTGGATCTTTGCTACCAGCCATCAAACCTCAATGCTAATCACCATTAAGCTTTCTCTAGCTCCCCTGACCACCCTAGCTACTAGCTCTGGCCTGGCCGGCTGACCTAATCACCAGAAAATGTCAAAATCGAGAGCCACCCCAAGCCTTGAATCAAAAATTAGAACTCCCTAAGTTGACGCATCCTCATTGGCCATTTGCACGCTCAGACCTTCACCTAGGCACCTCTTTCCGCCCACTGACCATGGCCACCATGGTTGTGCCTATTTAACTCCACCACCTCACTGCCAAACTTAGAGAGTGCACAAAATTTTGGGGAGACTCTACCAAATTGCTTCTAGAGCTTCTCCAAGGCTTCCTATGATCAATCCACCATTTTCCCCTATTGAAACCCACTGTGAGAGCTCAATTTTGAGTTCAAAATCTAGAGATTTTTTTGTTGCCTCATTAAACTACACCAAAGATCCAATTAAACCATCTAAAAGCTTCCTCAGGCCAAACGAGGAAGTTCTTCATCAAAAACCCCCCTCTGTTGAGTTCTCTAACCCACCTCTACATTAAGGTTGCACCCCCCTTTAATCAAAATCATACTCAAAGATTATACCGGGGCAAACTAACATTTTGAGGAGGTACGTTGGACTCTACTAAAGCTTTCACAAGCACCCAATGAGGCTTCATCTCTTGGGAAAATCTATGTTTCAAAAACCCTAAAAATGTCTTCTGTTTCATAAATTGTGATAAGAACTTATATTTCATTAATTGTGATCTATAAATAAGTTTGCCTTGATTAGATGAAGCTATAAGAACAAACCCTATGTGATTTAATTGAGTATCAAGAGAGATTTAAAGGTTTTAGTGTGGACGATTCTCTGGCTAGGTCAGTTGGGGATGATAACCAGGGACCATCTGATCGCGCGTGTATCAGATTGATATCATTGATGCGGTCAAACGAGGAGATAAAAAATAAAGCGTGGGTTGAGTCAGCACTGAGTCAGATGGAGACATCAAGTACCGGAGCACCGTAGGATAAGTTGGTTGTCGTGTGGTTAAATAGAAAATTTGGAATTTTTTTTATTTATTTAATTTAGTTAGCTTAGAAAATGCATAACTTGGTGTATAAATATCATAAAAAAAATTACCATCTTGCTCAGTAAACAGAGAAAAATAATGTGGAGTAAAAATTAATATTATTTGACATGCCTTTGATTTTTATTTAATTAAATACCCACAAAACTATTTTAATTCTAATTAAGTAAATGTTAATCACCATGGCTTGAAAATTTTGGGGTTGATTTTTAATGTTAAATTGAATGTTTTCCGATTTTTCTAAGGTTAGCTTAAAAACCCTAATTTCAAGCCTAGTTTTCCATTTTTGCTTAAATTAATTATATAAATAATAATTTAAATCAGAAAAATATGGGACTTATTTTGGTAGGTTCACTATGGTAAAATGACTCTAAGAAAAATAAAATTAAGTTTAAATGTTTATGTACATTATTATGGTTAATTAAATCATAAATACTCACTAAAATTAAAATAAATAAAATAAAACTCAAAAATAGGAAAAAAACATGATTCTACACTGTAAATAATGACCACTTAAACTTTTTGTAAGAAATTGAAACCCATTTGAATTAATTTGATCAATAAAGTCTATTTTTTAAGAAAAATTACATTTTTGTATTAAAATAATTTTTATAAATTATTTATAATCAGGAAAATTATCAAACCTGGTTTTATGAGTTCATTGTGATTAGAGACACTAAGGAAAAAAAGGTTATTTTAAAATAAATAGTTCACTTTTGAGCTACTTTTTTAATTTAAAATAAATAAAAATTACTGAGTGTTTTCTTTATCTTTTCCCTTAAAATGAAAAGTAATTAAGTGTTGGATGGAAGTTGTGTGAAGTAGTAATCGTTAATGCAAGAATAAGTTGTGATGATTTAAACCTTCTACTTTATTTACTTTTTGATTTAACTAATTAAGATGTTAATATTAGAGTTGAGAACATGTAAGATCCGATATTGTATTGTCTCAGTCAACTAATGCTAAGAATCAAATGAGATTTTATGGATGAGAATGTAATTCATATGGTTGAGTGAAAATAAATAGGAAAATAAACTTTGAAGGGTGTAGAGTAAGAGGATTTTTGAGTGACGGGCTAAAGCCCCCAATTTGGTTCACTGTTTTAGGTCTCGATACGAGATGTTAGCCCACATGTGGAGGGAAAAGAGGGAACTCTAGAGTGAGAGCTAGTATCTTCTTAACCTAGCCCATCTTTAGGACTATTCAAACTTTTAATTGGCCAATGTTCTTTATATTATAGCATCTCTAGTAAGATCTCTAGTAAGAGAAAAGAATAATATTGCTCCTATTTGGCACAACACAATTTGAATACTTCCACAATAGAATTCCTATACTTGTTACTTATTCATGATAAGGAAAAAAATATTTTATTTATATTTCTTTCATGTTACAAAAAATCTAGCTAAATATAGTAAGGAAATCAAACCTTTATTTTTTGAAAGTCTTATTTAAACTTTTAGATTTATTATATAAAAATCGTAGAGGTGTTTTCATATAATTTCTTATTTGTGTTATTTTATTTTATTTTTTAGCAATTTTTGCATAATTCAGGTTCTAAAGGACTAGTGTCATACGATTCTAAATTAGAAGGAACTATTACAAAAATCAAAAATATTTAAAATACAAAAAAAAAGATAAAAAATCTCAAGAAAAGACAAACCAAAATAGTCAAATTACTGAAATTAATAAAAAATTTAGATCGTTAATAGATTATGCAAACCCTACAGTAAATGAATTTCTTTGTAGTATTCAAAAACCTACTGTAGTGACTGATTTATTTGAACTTAAATCTACTATTATTCAAATGATATCAAATAATCAATTTGGGGAGCACCAACTGAAGATCCAAATTTACATCACGCCATTTTTCTAGAATTGTGTGTTGCATTTAAATATGATGGTGTTTCAGATGATGCTATCAGACATAGACTTTTTCTTTCTCACTGAGGAATAAGGCTAAGATATGGTTAAATTGATTAGCAGCTGGATCTATCAGAACTTGGGGTGATTTAGTGCAAAAATTTCTTGCTAAGTATTTTTCACCATAAAAAATTGTGAAGTTTAGAAATGATATTACATCTTTTTATCAGTTTGAAGGGGAATCTATTTATGAAGAATGATAGCAATTTAAAGAACTATTGATAAAGCTTCCTCACCATGATGTACCAGATTGGTTAATAATTCAAAAATTTTACAATGGATTAGCTGGATCTCTTAGATCTGTTTTCGATATCACTGCTGGTGGTTCATTGATGTCAAAACCTTTTCATGACACTTATGCTTTAATTGAAGACATGGCTACTAATAAATTTTAATGGCCTTCTGCGAGGATAAATCCTAAGAAAGTAAACAATATTCATGAATGTATTGCTTTCGCAGAGTTATTAAATAAAGCTTCTATAATTTTAAGGAAGTTAGACCAATTTGGAATGAATTTCTCTCAACCAATTTCATTGATTAAAGAGAATATATTAGGCCAAATCGTATATTTTCGAACATCATTAGAAATATTGAATGTCATAAATAATAAGTCAAATAACCCATATTCGAACTACTATAACCCAGGTTAGAAAAATCATCCTAACTTTAAGTGAAATAACAATATTTCTGGTGGTAATAATCAGCAATGGGGGAACAACCAAGTAAACTCATTAGCAAATTGGAATAATCAATATCATAATAATTATAGACTACTTTTCCTCCAGGAAATAATTGTAATCCACAATTTAAGTAGAAAATTTGTTTATAGAAGAAGTAGTGTTATAAATGAGAAATTAGTTACAAAGTCAAGGAACTACAATTAGAAATATTGAGAACTAATTGGGATAAATAACAAATTTATTAAGTAATAGATCCTAAGGAACACTTTCTAGTTATTTAGAAGTAAATCCATATGACCAAAATAAAGAGCAAGTAAAAGCTTTTCAACTTAAAAATGGAAGAGAGTTGGAAGATAGAGTTCAAAAAGAGATTGAAGTAGAGAGAGAAGTAATTGAAGAGCCTAAAGAGGATGCTTTGAAAGGTTTAGAGAGACCTATTTTGAAAATTTCTAGAAATCTTTAAAAATTTTACAATTAATATTCCATTTTCTGAAGCCTTAGAACAAATGCCAATCGATGTGAAGTTTATGAAGGATATTATTAATAGAAAGAGGAAGTTAGAAAATAATGAGATTGTGCACTTAGTAAGGAGTGCAGTGCTATAATTCAAAAAAAGCTTCTTAAAAGCTCAAAGATCTTATTAGCTTCACAATTCCATGTACAATAGGAGGCATATTTTATGGGAAAGTTTTATGTGATTTAGGTGCAAGCATTAACATTATGCTGATATCAATATCTAAGAGATTGTGATTAGGATAAATATCCGCTACTACTGTAACTTTATGGTTAGCAGATAGTTCAATAGCATATCCTAAGGGAGTTATATAAGATGTTTTAGTAAAAGTGGATTAATTTATATTTTCTGTTGATTTTATTATGCTAGATATGAAGGAAGATAAGGAGATACATATCATTTTGGGGAGACCTTTCCTAGTTAAAAGAAGAGCAATGATAGATGTACAAAAAGGGAAACTAACTATGTGCATCAATCAAACAATTACTTTTAATATTTAAAAATCAGTGAAGTATCCTGCAAAAGGTAAAGATGATGAATGTTAGAGGATGGATGTAATAAGATATCTCAGTTAATGCTATTTGAAAACAACTTATGAAGAGAAATCTGAAATGAAAGAAATGGAACATGAGCAAGAAGAGGAATTAGAGAAATTTTTTGATTTTTATAAGGAAGATTCAAATTATATTTGAGAAAGTCTTGAAGTTTTAGACACAACAGAAAATGATAAATTTTTTTGTCCATCAATTGAAAAACCTCCTGAACTTAAACTTAAGGTACTTTCTAAACATTTAAAATATGTCTTTTTAGATGATTCCTCAATATTACCCGTTATAATTTCCTTAAATTTAACTTCAGAAGAAGAAGAGAGTTTAATGAAAACTTTAAAGAATTATAAGAAAGCCTTTAGATGGAAAATTACTGATATTAAAGGAATCAGTCTTTCAAAGGAGATTGAATCCTGTTATGAAATAAATTGTTAAGAAAGAAATTTTAAAGTGGTTAGATGCTGGAATCTTCTACTCAATTTTAGATAGTGCATGAGTTAGTTCAATTCACTATGTTTCTAAGAAAGGAGGAGTGACAATCACTATGAATGAACATAACAAGTTAATACCAAATAGATAAGTCATAGGGTGGCGAATATGCATTAATTTTACAAAATTAAATATTACAACTAGGAAAGATCATTTTCCACTTCCCTTTCTAGATCAAATGTTGGATTAACTAGCTGGGCATAAATACCTTTGTTTTATGGATAGATATTCCGGTTATCACCAAATTCAAATATCTTCTATCCTTATGGTACTTTTTATTTTAGAGATATTTTTCACTTATGTTCACTTATGTTTCCTTACTTTGTAACATAACCAAAAACTTGATCCTGACAAAAATAAGAATTTAACTCTTTAAGTTTTATTTAAATTGGGATACTACGCAAGTGTATGTATCATTATCAAGTAATATATGACTTTTTGATTAAGACCTGAATATCGAATACATAGGGAAATACACAATATGCACTATTGAACAACAAAATTTCTTTTTTAAAAAGACAATTACTTAAACTAAAAAATATTTTCAGAGTATTAAAATTCAAATCTTTTGGGTATTTTTGATATTTTGATAGAACAATAACAATTTAAAAAGATAACTTGAGTTTATGTAAAAGAAAAGCATTGAATTTGAAAAATATATTTCTCCATATCATGAATCAATAATAAGTATAAGAATTCTGCTGTAGAAGTATACGAATTAGTTGTGAAAAGTAGGAGCAATTATATTCTTTACCCTTACTAGAGATGCTATAAAGAACATGAGATGCTATAAAGAAATGCTATAAAGACCATTCACTAATTTAAAGTTCGAATAGTTTTAAAGATCAGCTAGGCCGCAAAGATACTAGCTCTCACTCTAGAGTTCTCTCGATTCCCTCCACCTGGGGGCTAACATCTCGTATCAAAAACTAAAATAATAAACCAAGTTGGGGGCTTTGACCTATCACTTTAAAGTCCTATAGCTCTACACCTTTTAATGAATATTTCCCTATTTATTTGCACTAAATCATATGAATTTGCACTAAATC
>NW_018251838.1:34239-37915 GCF_001263595.1 Phalaenopsis equestris | reverse complement strand
AATTGTTGACTAAGACAATACCAGCCCGGTTCTTACATGTTCTCACAACAAATTTTAACATCTGGATAGACCAAATCAAGAAGTAAATGAAGTTCATGAATTTAAATCATCACAACTTCTTCCAAAATTAAAGATCAACACTCTCTACAACTTCCATCCAACACATTAATTACTTATTATTTTAAGGAAAAGGATAAAGAAAACTACGCAGAATCCGTGGAGAAAACAAAAAAACACTTTAGTTTAAAAGTATAAATCATTGTCAAACCAACAAGAAGTTTCAATTAAAACCAAAAGTAGTTTAAAACAAAAAATAAAAACTTATCTTAAATCCTCCACCAAACTCTTGAAGTTCTTTTGAATCTCTTCTCTTTTACAACACTCTCAAAATAAACTAAAAACAAAAAGGATAAATTAAATTTTTGTGGTGCTTGAAAATCTCTCCAATACTATCTCTCTAAACTCCTTAGAACTCCTCTTCTTCTAACTCTTTTCAGAACTTTCAAGCACCCCCTTCAAATGTCTCAACTTCCTTCTTTTATAAATCTCCAAAAGGTGTCTTGGAAACTCTTCAAAATGTGTCCACATTTGATGAATCCTCCAAAGGATGCATCCTTTCATATGTCTTTTAATAATATTTTTGTTTTTGGTGGTCATAATCACCCTCTTAAGCCAATAGGTGCCTCAAATACCTCTTCTAAATTTGGTCAAATGAAGAAAACCGTCAAATAACTGCCTCTGACATGTAAGCGCGGGGCCTCTGGCGCTTTGGCGCAGCCTTCTCTGTTTCACCGGCTCTTATGGACCGGATCTGGCACTTAGGAGCCAAAACAATTTGACACAATTTTCACATTTTTACTTTAAATTTGATCCTTTTTCACTCATTTAAGCATTTATCTCGTTTTTACTTGAACTTAAAAGAAAAACACAAAAGTACCTTTCATTAAAGCACAATATCTCAAAAATAGGTATAAAAATGTGTCTAAAAACACTACATATTTTAGGTTTATCAAAATCCCCAAACTTAAAATGTTACTTGTCCTCAAGTGACACTTCAAGCTTTAAAAAAGAAATAAGTATGATATGTATATGAGTTTCTTTAGAAGTTACAAAAATTTAGATTTAGAAATATAGTAGTCCAATTTAGAAAAAATATTTAGTAAATGAGACCAACTTAAAGTTTAGAAATTTTTAATGTTAAGAAAGTTGAAAAATATGAGTTCTTATCTGATTCAGAAATATCGTAGATTGTCCAAGTTTAAAATTTAGCCTTTTTATTATCTCCACTTAAAAATTTTATTAAGAATAAATTTACTTAATATATTATAATTTTAAGCTAATTTTTTTTAAAGTCTTATACTTTAAAAAGATCAAATGTGGAACCAATTTTTTATTAGGCACAAATCCTTAAGCTTCTCCTCCCATATATTAATTTTTTTTCTTTTTTAGTTTCTTTTCTTTTTCTTTTTTCTCTTTTTCTTTTCTTTTTTTTTAGGCAAGGATTACTATTTCTGGATAGGCATTTAATGGTTAGAATTCCACTTCTCCTTTCCTAAAGCAATGTCCTGATAAAATTCTATTACTTATAAATATAATAACAATTTTGAAAATTATTTTAATAAAAGAAATTTAAGTATTAAAAATAAAAGTCTAAATTTCTAAAATTTTCAAAAATACAAATTTTCTTACTAAAGATAGTTACTCATATTAAACATTTTCTACACTAAAAAATTTTAAGTTAAAAGTTTTTCTTCATTACAAAAAATTTTAACTAAATTTTGTTACTCATTTTTAAAATCAAAATTTACTTCCTTAATATAACTTCATATACATGATCATTTTTCTTTTAAAATCAAATTCACTTGTAGCACAATTGAGAACAAATAAAATTCAAGTTTTTTAAAAAAATTGCATCCCGCTAAACTTAAATTTTTAACAAATTAATCTGTTTAATAGTAGATATATATAGGCATGAATGAAATTTGAAAGAACATGCTTACAAGAATTTTTTATATCCTAAATATACATGTATAAAACTAAAAATAAGAGTAAAATTAAATTTTTTTTATCATGTTCATTTCAATTTATCATGTAGAGATTCAGTAGACTTCTTAAGTAGTGAGTACAAATATAAAAGCAAGCTAACACACTAACTTTGACTTCACATTCTCAACATAAAAAAAAAACACGCTAACAAGATAAAAGAAAAATACAGGGTAGGAGTTTTCTAAGTTTCAAATTTAGGATCTATGCTAGCAAGATTTTCAACTTTACAAAAGACATAGAATAAATTTAAGTTCTAAACTAACTAAATCATAGTACTAAACACACAACAATAGATACTACCCTAGTATTTTAAAACAAAGCTACTAACAAAACACAAAATCACAATACAATTAAACAAAATAACATTCTCATACATCACAAAATCTAAACTAACACTCAAACATACATATTTCAGTTCCACAACACAAACACACATCACATCACATGTCTCAAGTCCAAATAAACACATAAATGTAATTATAGCAAGCCTAGACTACATAGTCCATAACATAATACAAACTTACAAATAAATCTCATAATCCTACTCTTCATTCACAGAATCACCGCTATCCTAAACATTTGTACGCTCATAATCAGGGTATTGTGGATATAAAGGAAATTACACTCTTGGGCTACCCTTGATGAGGTTTTCCAAAGAAGAGTAAAATTTCTCCTCATAATCAACTTTTCTCCTATTACACCTATCAATATGCTCTACAAAATGCTCTAAATTCTTAACTTTATCAACGGTATAATTTATTTTATCCATCATCCTCTATAATAATTGACCTTGGGTTTCAGTAGACTCACCTTTAGAAGTAGAAGCACGTGAGGTAGATGGTCTAGATGTTGAAGCAACAAACATCTCCCTTCCATAACTCCTAGAAAATCCTCCTCTCCAGCCAAAAATAGAATGTTCAGAATAAGTCTTCACATTCACTTTTGTAACAGGCTTCAGAGGTAATAGTACTTCCTCCCAGCTATCATATCTTACTCCAACCTGCTCACATAAAGAAAATATTAAGGAAGCAAATCCCAGACCTGTCGTTGTAACAATAGTGGAATAACTAATGATAGTCTGATATATGAAAGCTCCAATTTTGATGAGCTTTCCTTCGTGGATACAATAATTTAATGTCGCTCTCCCTCTGGTAACATTGCTGAAATTATTTGTTGGTAGCAGTCAAGCCAAAATAAAATATTGTCATCCCTTTGAAGGTTCAATTAACTTTGACGTAGGAAAGTTGACTCTCCTTTCATTAGTGATCTTCCAAAGTCCTCTCCCATCAGTCAAATAAGAAATAATCTTATCTAGCTCCATCTCAGTCGGATTATAATTTGCATAAAAACATTAAGTATCCAGTGGAAAATGGTAGAACAAATTGATTACCTGCGGTGAAAAAGGTACCAAATTTCCTTGAACCATGAATCTATCATCTTCTGCTTCAGGGAGGTTTGCATAGAAATCCCTGAAAATAAATATAACAGCAACAGTAGAAAAACAACACACAGATCCACCTGGATTCTTAAAAGAATGCTCCTGAATAAGCTATCATGATTACAACGCATCACTGTACATATCTTGAGCCTTCAAACTAATAAATTTTCTTGAATCAAAAGGCCTCTTTCC
>NW_018251838.1:16881-34223 GCF_001263595.1 Phalaenopsis equestris | reverse complement strand
TCTTCATTCTTGGTGTCATTCTACAAATTTATAAATTTTCAAAAATAACTTCAAAAATCTAGTCTAAATTACTAAACTAAACTTCCAAAAGCTTAAACTACACTTCCTATGCAATTTCCATAGATTTTTCCTCATTTTTCACCATGAATAGTGAATTTTTGAATTCTTCCAAATGTACTCAAAATACATGGTGAAAATCCAAAAAATTTGCATAGAAGTAAAGCTCTTACCTTAAGAAATCTAGATCTAGCAATTTTTTCTTGATTTGACCAAGAAATATCCACTTTATAGTGTGCCTTAGCTCTCCAAAATTGCAATTTTGAGAGGTTGAAGATGACGAGAGGATGAAAAAAGGCAATTTTTTTATTAATTTTTCACTTTTAACCATTCGCAAATCGATTTTAGTGAACCGGTGCTTAAGCGCGGATAAGTGGCGCTTAGGCGCCTTCCTCTTAGGTTACATCACTCTTAAGCATGATATGTGGCTCTTAGGCGCCAGTGCATGATTTTTGAGATTTTTAAATTTAAGTACAATGCACTATTTTCTTAAGTACACCATCCCTAAATGGTCTCATAACACTTAAATGACTATTTTCATCTCCTACAACTCACCTTTCTCTCAAAATTTTCCATGTAACTCAATCCAATTTGAGGCTAAAAATAACACTAATTTTCACACAAACAAACGCATATATTAATTTACAAACTATTACAAATACATGTAACACCTAATTCTCACTCCAAATAGTTTTGGATGAAATTTTCTAAGCACAAGCAATTAACAAACATTCACAATTAAACACATAAAAGCATAAACACTAAAAGCAAGACTTAAATACTAACACATAAACACAATGAATTCTAACAAACAAACTCTGACATCGAACTTAATTCCATTCTTCATTTGATGGGACAAACTCCGGTCTTTCATTAGTCTCTCCTGGGGCAATCAAAATATAAAGTTGATAAAACAGACGGTGGTGACATGCTCTGATACTATATTCTTCAATCCATTTCTGCTTAAGAAACATCTCCTTATCAACTTCCTCTATATAACTAGTATGGCTAAATTGCATTTTCAATTGCCATCCAATATGCTCAAGATGTGCATGAATCTCAATTACCTTGGTCTCAAGTAAAGCCATGGTAGTCTCAACTTTGTTGATCTTTTCCAATATTCCTTCGATACTAACGACTAAGAAACCGTTATACATCTCTTTTGCACTTTGACTAATGAATCTCTTCCTCATGGTTTCTTCCTTCTTCTTCAAATCCATCTCTCATGAAGACATTTTCTCTAAATATCTCTTTCTTTTAAACTTTCAGGGCTGAAAATGATCATCTCTTCATCATGGTCTCCTACTTCTTCTTCATATACATCTCCCATGAAGACATCTTATCTAAAAATGATCTGGGCTTCACAAAACCCTTCTATTTATAAGCCTAAATCTCTTAAATAACTTCTAAGCACGTCTAAGAATTGCCTTGGCAAGTTTTAGTGAAATTCGATCACAAAATCTTTCTATTTATAGGCATAAATCCTTCTAATAACTTATATGCACGTCTTAGAACTGCCTTGGCACATTTTTACAAACAAATTAGCAATTAAACCTTCTAGAATCTTAATTTTGCACATGGTTTTTAACTGTTGCGCTTAAGCGCCAGTGCTCATTTTTGCACCAGTTAACTAAACATCCAAATACTCATTCTAACATGTTTAGGTTACTAAATAAAGTCTTAAAATCAATACTAACACATAATAGTCTAAAAAATATGACTCCAATTTTCATAATAACACACAAACAACAATCAAAGCAAAAACACACTGATAACAATGAGTTGCCTCCCACAAAACTCTTGGTTTTACGTCGTCAGCCCGACGTAACCAGTGCTTATTCTGATTGACCCAACATCATTCCTTAATTAAATTTATGTTGATCCCATACAAAATACTTCACTTTAAACACTTTATCAATCTTAGGATCTTTAATATTCACAGCTCCATAAGGATAAACATTCATCCTAACAAATGGGCCCATCCAACTGGACTTATTTCTGCCTGGGAATAATCTTAACCATGCATTATATAGCGACACTTGTTTCCCTGAATAAAAATTTTTAGTAAGAATCCTTTGATCATGCCACATTTTCATCTTTTCTTTGTAAATCTTAGCACTTTCATAAGATTCACTCCTTATCTCTTCAAGCTCATTTAATTGCAATAATCTTTTCTCATCAGCATCTTTCAAATTATAATTGAACTCTTTAATTGCCCAATATGCTTTATGCTGAAGTTCAACTGGTAAGCGACACATCTTTTAAATTATAATTAAACTCTTTAATCACCTAATATGCTTTATGCTCATAAGCTTTCCCAAATTTTAGCCTATATGGAAACATTCTATTTTTGTTGGATTCCCAAATTTTTTCATAATTCTTTTAATTTCTTGATTGGATAATTCAGCCAAACCACTTGTCTGAGGATGATAAGCAATAGCAATCCCATGGTTTATATGATATTTCTATCTTTTAATTTTTTGATTGGATAATTTAGCCAAACCTTTTGTTTGAGGATGATAAGCAGTATCAATTTTATGATTTATATGATATTTATTTAATAACTTCTCCATTATGGCATTTTTAAAATTACTTCCCCTATTAGTTATGATAACTCTCGACATCCCAAATCTATAAAATATGTTTGTTTTAAAAAATTTTGCAACACTTCTGTATAAATGGTCCCATGAAATCTAATACCCAAACATTAAATAATTCAACTTCTAGTATCTCAACTTCTAACATGAAATTGAGGGGCATTTCATTTCTTCTAGAAATATTGCCAAATATTGCCTATTCATTGACATCTATCATAAGTTTTGATATAAGTACTAACATCTCTAAAAAAGTAAACCAATTGAATCCAGATTGTAAAATTTTGTATGTTGTTTTATCAACACCAAAATGTTCCCCAAAATTAGAATTATGATATTTTTTGATAATTTTATAAGTTTCTTCTCGTGGTACATATCTTCAAATAATCAGATCTTTTCTTGTTTATATAAAAATGGGTCATCCAAAAAAAAAGTCTTAGCTTCAGAAATAAATTTCCTCTTCTGTTGGTATGTAATTCCATAGATATTTCCTTGTTCATATAAAAATGGGTCATCCCAAAAAAATTATTCACAATGTCGGCATACCACGAAACATGCCACTCACTAATATTGTTGGTATGTCATTTTATAGGGTATAATATCACTAATGAGAAAGTTTACAATGAACATTTCATAGGGTATAATATCACTAATAAGAAAGTTTACAATGACTACCACAAAACACACCACTCATTAATATTGAACAATTTTTCATCTAAAAAATGATCATGAATTTCTTTTTCAAAATAGAGTGGTTTTTCTAAATCAAGTATGGAAAAAAGATCAGTAATTTAATTTTCAGTTTCCTTCCTATCTACTATTTCAAAGTCAAATTCTTGCAAAAGAAGAATCCATCTTATAAGTCTGGGTTTAGCATCATTCTTTTTCATTAGGTACTTATTAACAGAATGATCTGTATGCACTACACAGTGAGTTCTAATTAAATATGATCTAAATTTATCAAAGACATATACTATTGCTAAAAACTCTTTTTCAGTTGTTGTATAATTAATTTGAGTTTCATTAAGAGTTTTACTAGCATAGTAAATTACATTGAAAATTTTATCATATCTTTGTTTTAAAATAACACTAATAGCATAATCACTAGCATCACACATTAATTCAGAAGGTTTTCTAAAATCTGGTGAAACTATAATTGGCGCAGTGATTAATTTTTCTTTTAATAACTCAAAAGCTTTTAGGCACTCTTCATCAAAATTAAAAATTGTATATTTTTCTAGTAAATGGAATAAAGGCTTAGCAATTTTTGAAAAGTTTTTAATATATTGCCTTTTGAATCCAGCATGTCCTAAAAAACTCTTAATTTCCCATACATTTATTGAATAAGGTAAATTAATGATCATTTGACTTTTAGCAGAATCTACTTCCATACCATTTTCTGATATTTTATGTCCTAATACAATTCCTCCTGCTACCATAAAATTAAGGTATAAATTTGTTTCTTCACAGGGCTTAAGAACTTTTGATAAATGTTCTAAACATACGTCAAATGAAGTTCCAAACACTGAAAAATCATACATAAATACTTCAATCCCTTTTTTCAATTAAATCACAAAAAATTACCATTATACATTTTTGAATTGTAGCAGGGGCATTACATAAACCAAAGGGCATTCTTCTAAAAGCAAAAGTACCACACAGACTAGTAAACGTTGTTTTCTCTTGATCCTCAGGAGTTATTTGTATTTGGTGATAACCAGTATATCCATCTAGAACACAAAAGTTTTTATGCCAACTATTCTATTCAGCATTTGATCTAGAAAGGGTAGTGGAAAATGTAGTGGAAAATGATCTTTCGTAGGACAAGATTTCATTTTCTATAATCAATGCATATTTGCCACCCTATAACTTGTCTAGTAGATATTAACTCATTATGTTCATTTACAGTCATAGTTACTCCTTTCTTAGGAACGCAATGAATTGGACTAACCCATGCACTATATGAAATATGATAGATAATTATAGCATCTAACCACTTTAAAATTTCTTTCTTTACAACTTCTTTCATAGTAGGATTCAATCTCCTTTGAGGATCAGCCCTGGTTTGCAGTTCTCTTGCATATGAATTCGATGCATAAAAATTGAATGACTGATTCCTTTAATATCAGCAATTGTCTATCTAAAAGCTTTCTTAAAATTTTTTAATATTTTCATCAATCTATCTTCTTCTTCCATCATTAACTTCAAGGAAATTATAATTGGTAAAGTAGAGGAATCTCCTAAAAAGGCATATTTTAAATGATCAGGAAGTAACTTCAACTGAATTTTTGGAGGTTTTTCAATTGATGTACAAAATGATTTATCTTTTTCTATAGTGTCCATAATTTCAAAACTTTCTCGAGCATAGTTTAAATCTTCCTTAAAAAGATCTTTACATTGATCTAATTCCTCTTCTTGCTCATGTCCTCTTCTTGCTCAAATTCCTCTTCTTGCTCATGTTCCAAATCATTTTCTTCAGATTTTTCTTCATAAGTATTTTTGAAATGTCATTCACTCAGATATCTTGTAACATCTATTATATAACTATCATCATCATTACTTTTTGTAGGATATTTCGTTGATCTTGAAATGTAAAAAATAACACTTTGATCATTGGCACGCATTGTTAATTTCTCTGTTTGCACATCTATCATTGATCTTCCTGTGGCTAGGAAAAGTCTCCCCAAAATGATAGGTATCTCTTTATTTTTCTCCATACCTAGCACAATGAAATTAATAGGAAAGATAAATTGATCTACTTTCACTATTACATCTTCTATAACTCCATTAGGGTATGTTATTGAACGATCTACTAACTACAGAGTTACAGTAGTAGAGGTTCTTTCTCCTAATCTCAATCTTTTTAAATATTGATAATGATATAAGGATAATGATTGCACCTAAATCATATAAAGCTTTCCCATAAAATCTGTCTCCTATTGCACATGAAATTGTAAAACTACCAGGATCTTTGAGCTTTTCTGGAAGCTTGATACACCTAAAATATATAGTATTTTTAGACATATTTTTATACTTATTTTTTATATTGTGCTTTAATGGGAGGTATTTTTGTGTTTTTCTTGCACATACAAATGAAAAGGTGAAAAATACTTAAAGGAGTGAAAAAAGGATCAAAATTGGAGCAAAAAGGTAAAAAATGTGCAAATGAGTTTTGGCGCTTAAAAGCCAGATCCGACACTTAAGCGCCGATTAAACAGAGAAGGCCACGCCTAAGCACCAGAGGTCTCGCGCTTAAGTGTCAGTAGCAGCTACTAGATGAGTAAAGTCAGTTTTTGTAAATTTAGAAGAGGTTTTTTAGGCACTCATTGGCTTAATAGGTGGTTATAACCACCATAGATGAAAATTATCACGAAAGGATGCATCCCTTTAGGAAATACATCAAATTAGGACACATTTTAAAGAGTTTCTGAGGCACCTCTTGGAAAAATACAAAAGAAAGAAGAGAGGACTTTGAAAAGGGTCCTGAAAATACTTGGAATGTTTTGAAAGTTCATCACTTTGGGGAGTTAGTTTGGAGAGATTTTCAGGCACCACTTTTACTTTTATTTTATCTTTTTTGTTAGTTTATTTTGAGTGATTGTAAGGATAAGAGATTCAAATGAACTTCAAGAGTTTGGTGGAGAGCTTGAGATAAGTTTTTTATCTTTTTCCTTTGAGACTACTTTGGGTTTTATACTTTTGGTTTTAATTAAGACTTGTTGTTGGTTTGACAATGATTTCTACTTTTAAACTAAAGTGTAGTTTTAATTTCTCCATTGATTCTGAGTAGTTTTCTTTATCTTTCTTCTTAAAATGATAAGTAATTAAGTTTTGGATGGAAATTATGGAGAGTATTGATCTTTAATGTTTGAAGAAGTTGTGATGACTTAAATCCATGCACTTCATTTACTTCTTGATTTGACTAATCCATATGCTAAAATTTGTTGTGAGAACATGTAAGAACCGGGCCGATATTGTCTCAGTCAATAATTGGAAAAAATCACATGAGGTTGTAAGAATGAGAATGAAGTTCACATGATTGAGTACAAATAAATAGGGAAATATTCATTGAAGGGTGTAGAGTTAGAGGACTTTAAAGTGACAGGTTAAAGCCCCCAACTTTATTTTTTGTTTTAGGTTCTGATACAAGATGTTAGCCCCCAGGTGGAGGGAATCAAGGGAACTTTAGAGTGAGAGCTAGTATCTTCCCTGCATAGCCGGTCTTCAAAACTATTCAAACTTTAAATAGCTAATGTTCTTTATAGTAACTCTAGTAAAGGTAAAGAATATTATTGCTCCTATTTGGCACAACACAATTTTCATAATTCCACAACAGAATTCCTATACTTATTACTTATTCATGATAAGAAGAAATATATTTTTCTTATTAAGTACTTTTCATCTACAAAACTCTAGTTATCTTTTAAGTTGTTATTGTTTTGTCAAAATATAAAAAATACCAAAAATATTTGAATTTTAATTATTGCAAAATATATTTAGTTTAAGTAAGTGTCTTTTTAAAAATAAAAAGTTTTCTAAAAGTGCATACTGTATAAATTTCTTGTGGGTTCGATATTCAGGTCTTAATTAAAAAGTCCTAAATTACTTGACAACGATACACATACTTGCGTAGTATCCCAATATATATAAATTAAAAGTTAAATTCTTGTTTTTCTTCAGGATCAAGTTTTTGGTTTTGGTGCAAAGTAAGGAAATAGAAGTGAAATATAATATGAATTATTATTGTACTTTACATATTAGCAGTATCTAGGGATCAAGTTTTTTGCGCCGTTACCGGGGAATCGAAAGCAAAATTTTTATTTTTGGAAAGTCTTATTTAAACTTTAAGTTATCCTATCTTATTTTATTTTGTTTTGTTTATTTTATTTTATGATAGTGTATGCGTAGTTTAGGTTCTAAAGGACTAGTGCCCCATGATTCTAAATTAGAAGAAACTATTAGAATAATCAGAGAAACCAAAAAAATTATAAATTTTGAAAAATCTAAAAAAATTATAGAAATGACATACCAAAATAATCAAAATATTAAAATTCATCAAGAGTTTAGACCTTTAAGAGATTACGCCAACCCTACTCTAGCAATTTTGAAAAATCTAAAAAAATTATAGAAATGACATACCAAAATAATCAAAATATTAAAATTCATCAAGAGTTTAGACCTTTAAGAGATTACGCCAACCCTACTCTAGCTGAAATTCATTGTAGTATTCAAAAACCTACTATAGTGGCTAATTCATTTGAGCTTAAACCTGTTATTATTCAAATGGTATCAAATAATCAGTTTGGAGGATCACCATTTGGAGATCTAAATTTACATCTTGCCAATTTTCTAGAATTTTGCGCTACAGTTAAATACGATGGTGTATCAGATGATGCCATAAGACTTAGGTTATTTCCTTTCTCACTGAGGGATAAAACTAAGAAGTGGTAGCATTCATTACCACTTAGATCTATCAGAACTTGGGGTGATTTAGGACAAAAATTCCTTGCTAAATATTTTCCACCATAAAAAACTGCAAAGCTTAGAAATAATATTACATCTTTTAATCAGTTTGAACGGGAATCAATTTATGAAGCATGGGAAAGATTTAAAGAACTCTTAAGAAAGTGTCCACACCATGCTATACCGGATTGATTAATAATTTTAAATTTTTATAATGGATTAGTTAGATCTCTTAGATCAATTATCGATGTCGCTGCTGGTGGTTCATTAATGTCAAAACCATTTCTTGACGCTTGCACTTTAATTGAAGATATAACTACTAATAATTTTCAATGGCCTTATGAGGAGGTAAATCCTAAGAAAGTAGCCAACATTCATGAATCTGATGCATTTACTATGTTAGCAAATCAAGTTGCTGCAATTTTAAGGTAGTTAGACCAATTTGGAATAAATTTTGCTCAACCAATTTCCATGATTGAAGAGAATTCATTAGGTCAAATGGTAGATTCTCAGGCATCATTAGAAGCTTTGAATGTCATAAATAATAAACAAAATAACCCATATTCCAATTTTTATAACCTAGGTTGGAAGAACCATCCCAACTTTAACTGGAATAACAATTTGAGTGGTAATAATTAGCAATGGGTGAACAACCAAGGAAACCTATTGGGAAACTTGAACAACCAAGGGAATAATAATTAGGAATAATAATACCAAGGGAATAATAATTATAGATCTACTTATCCTCCGGGTTTTAATAGTAATACACAGTTTAAGGAGAAGAAGTTGTCTATAGAAGAAGTGGTGTTAAAAATGGGAATTTAATTACAAATTTAAAGAGCTGCAATTAGAAATATCAAGAATCAACTTGGGAAAATAGCAAATTCATTAAGTAATAGATCCCAAGGAACACTTCCTAGTAATACTGAACCAAATCCAAAAGATCAAAATAAAGAAAAAGTAAAAGCCGTTCAACTTAGAAGTGGAAGAGAGTTGGAAGGTCGGGTTCAAAATGAAATTGTAGAGAGAGAAAAAATAGAATAATCAAAAGAGGACGCTCCAAAAGATTCTGAAAGACATCTTTCTCTACTGAAATTTGATTTAGAAAGACCACCACCTCCATTTCCTCATAGATTTTGTCAGTAGAAGTTGGATAAACAATTTTCAAAATTTTTGGATATATTTAAGAAGCTTACAATTAATATTCCATTTTCTAAAGCCTTATAACAAATGTCGAGCTATGTAAAGTTTATGAAGGATATTCTCAACAGAAAAAAAGAAGTTTAAAGATAATGAGACTATTACATTTCGTGAGGAGTGCAGTGTGATAATTCAAAAGAAGCTTCCTGAAAAGCTTAAAGATCCTGGTAGCTTTAAAATGCCATGTGCAATAGGAGATAAATTTTATGGGAAAGCTTTATGTGATTTAGGTGCAAGCATTAAAATTATGCCATTATCAATATTTAAAAGATTGGGATTAGGAGAAATAACCCCTACTACTGTAACTCTGCAATTAATTGATCATTCGATAACATACCCTAAAGGAGTTATAGAAGATCTCCTAGTGAAAGTGGATCACTTCATCTTTCCTGTTGATTTCATTGTGCTAGATATGGAGGAAGATAAAGAAATACCTATCATTTTGGGGAGCCTTTTACTAACCATAGGAAGAGTAATGATAGTTGTGCAAAAAGGTAAATTAACAATGCACGTCAATGATCAAACTGTTACTTTTAACATTTCAAGATCAATGAAATACCCAACAACCTAAATGAAATACCCAACAAAAGTTAAAGATGATGAATGTTTTAGAATGGATGTTATAAGATATCTAAGTGAATGTCATTTCAAGACTACTTATGATGAAAAAATTGAAGAAAAAGATTTGTAACACGAGCAAGAAGAGGAATTAAATTAATGTGAATTTCTTTTTAAGGAAAATTTAAACTATGCTCGAGAAAGTTTTGAAGTTTTGGACATGATAGACAAAGATAAATCATTTTGTCCATGTATTAAAAAACCTTCAGAACTAGAGTTGAAGTTACTTCCTGATCATTTAAAATATGCTTTTTTAGGATATTCCTCTACTTTACGTGTTGTAATTTCCTCAAAATTAACAATGGAAGAAGAAGAAAGGTGGATGAAAATTTTAAAAAATTTTAAGAAATCTTTTGGATGGACAATTGTTGATATTAAAGAAATCATTCCTTCAATTTGTATGCATAGAATTCATATAGAAGAGAACTACGAACCCGGTGTTGATCCGCAAAGGAGATTGAATCCTGTTATGAAAGAATTTGATAAGAAAGAAATTTTAAAATGGTTAGATGCTGGAATTAATTACCCAATTTCAGAGAGTGCATGGGTTAGTCCAATTCATTGCGCTCCTAAGAATGTAGGAGTAACTATAACTGTAATTTAACTTAATGAGTTAATACATACTAGACAAGTTATAGGGTGGCAAATATGCATTTGTTATAGGCGCCACCAGGAAGGATCATTTCCCTTTACACTTTTTGGACCAGATGTTGGATAGGTTGGCTGGGCACTAATTTTTTTTATTTTCTAGATGGATATACTAGTTCTCATCAAATACCAATTACTCCAGAGGACCAAAAGAAAACAACATTTAGTTGTCCTTATGTAACTTTTGCTTTTCGGTGAATGCCCTTTGGTTTATGTAATGTCCCTGCTACATTTCAAAGATATATGATATCAATTTTTTGTCATTTAATTGAAAAAGGGATTGAAGTCCTTATGGATGAACTTTTAGTGTTTGGAACTTTATTTGACACATGTCTAGAACATTTATCAAAAGTTCTTAAGCATTGTGAAGAAACAAATTTAGTCCTTAATTGGGAAAAATGCCAATTTATGTACTAGGAGGAATTGTATTAAGTCATCAAATATCAGAAAATGGTATGGAAGTAGATCCTAGTAAAATTCAAGTGATCGCTAATTTACCTTATCCAATAAATGTAAGGAAAACTAGGAGTTTCTTAGGAGTTGCTTAGGACATGTTGGATTCTACAGACGATATATTGAAAACTTCTTAAAAATTGCTAAGCCTTTATGCCATTTACTGGAGAAAGAAGTAATTTTCAATTTTGATGAAGAATGCTTAAAATCTTTTGAGTTATTAAAGAAAAATTTAGTCATTTCACCATAATCACAAAAATTAATCACAGCACCAATTATAGTTTCACCAAACTGGGAAAAACCTTTTTAATGCATGTATGTGTGATGCAAGTGATTATGTTATTGGAGTTGTTTTAGGACAAAGATATGATTAATTTTTTAAAGTTATTTATTATGCTAGTAAAACTCTTAATGAAACTTAAATTAATTATACAACAACTTAAAAAGAGTTATTAGCAGTAGTATATTTCTTTGATAAATTTAGATCATATTTAATTGGAACTCATTGTACAGTGCATATAGATCGATCATTCTACTATTAAGTATTTAATAAAAAAGAAGGATGCTAAACCTAGACTTATAAGATAGATTCTTCTTTTACAAGAATTTGATTTTGCAATAGTAGATCGAAAGATGATTGAAAATCAAATTGTTTATCATTTTCCAGGCTTGAATTAGAAAAATCACTCTATTTTGAAAATGAAATTAATGAACATTTTCCAGATGAAAAATTTTTCATTATTAATGAGTGGCGGGTTCCATGGTATGTCTACATTGTGAAATTTATTGTTAATGATATTATACCATATGGAATGATATACCAACAGAAGAGGAAAGTTATTTCTAAAGCTAAAACTTATTTTTGGGATGACCCATTTTTATTTAAACAAGGAAAGAATCAAATTATTCGAAGATGTGTACCATTAGAAGAAACCTATGAGATTATCCAAAAATGTTATAATTCTCATTTTGGGGGACATTTTGGTGTTGATAAAACAACATACAAAATTCTAGAATTTGGATTTTATTGTTGGCCTACAATTTTTATACAATTTTTATAGATGTTAATGCTCATATCAAAACTTGTGATAGATGTCAAAGAGTAGGCAATATTTCTAGAAGAAATGAGATGCCCCTGAATTATATGCTAGAAGTTGAAATATTTGATTTTTTGGGATTAGATTTTATGAGACTAGTTATACCATCTTTCAGAAATTTATATAGTCTGTTAGCAATGGACTATGTATCCAAATTGATAGAAACTGTTGCTTTACCTCTATGTGATGCTCAAAGTGTTGTAAAACTTTTGGAAAAAAAGTATTTTGTAGATTTGAGATGCCAAGAGTTATCGTTACTAATGGGGGAAGTCATTTCAGAAATGTCATAATGGAGAATTTATTAAAGAAATATCATATAAATCATAGGATTGCTACTGCTTAACATCCTCAGACAAGTGGTTTAGCTGAATTATCCTATCAAGAAATTAAAAGAATTATGGAAAAATCTGTGAATAAAAAAAAAGATTGGTCAATCAAACTCGACTATGCTTTTTGGGCTTGTAGGACCTCATATAGAACTCCTATAGGAATGTCCCCATATAGGAATGTCCCCATATAAATAGGAATGTCCCCATATAAGCTAATATTTGAGAAAACTTGTCACTTACCAGTTAAACTTGAGCATAAAGCTTATTGGACAATGAAAGAGTTCAATTATAAGAGTTCAATTATAATTTGTTCAATTATAATTTGAGAGATGCTGGTGAGAAAAGATTATTACAATTAAATGAGCTTAAAGAGATAAGAAATGAATCTTATGAAAGTGCCAAAATTTATAAAGAAAAGATGAAAATGTGGCGATCGAAAGATTCTTACTAAAAATTTTCAACTAGGGCATCATTTTTTACTATATAATTCAAGGTTAATATTATTTTCAGGGAAACTTAAATCTAGGTGTATGGGCCCATTTATTGTAATGAAAGTTTATCCTTTTGGAACTGTGGATATCAAAGATCGTAAATCTGAAAAAATCTTTAATGTGAATGGACATAGACTGAAATCTTATTACATAGGGGATCAGTAAAAGTTTAATGAAGTAATGATGTTAAGTCAACCAGAGTAAGCACTAGTTACCTCAGGCTGATGACGTAAAACCAAGCACTTTGTGGGAGGCAATCCATAAGTATCCGTGTGTTTTTATTTTTATTGATGTTTTATGTGTGATTTAAGAAAATTGGGTAGTAGTTTTTAGACTATTATGTGTTAGTATTGATTTTAAGACTTAAATTATTTATTTGGACATGTTAAAATGAGAATTTGGACGTTAAGTTGACTTGTACAAAATGTGCACTGGCGCTTTAAAAACATGTGCAAAATTAATATTCTAGAAGGAAAAATTGCCTAGAAGTTTGCAAAAATGTGTCTTGGCCGTTTCTAAACATGTGTATGAGTTATTGGAAGAATTTAGGCCTATAAATAGAAGGGTTTAGTGAAGGAATTTCACCCCAGATCATTTCTAGCCTTAAAGCATAAAAGAGAGAGAGAGATTTTAAGATGATGTCTTCATGGGAGATGGATTTGAAGAAGGAGGAAGTGACCATGAGGAAAAAATTCATTATTTAAAGTGCATAAAAGATGTATAATGGTTTTGCAGTCGTTAGTACTGAAGGGATATCAGAGAAAATCAACAAAATAAAAAAAACCATGTCTGTAGAAGAGACAAAGGTATTGGAAATTCATGCACATCTAGAGCATATTGGATGGCAATTAAAAATGCAAATCAGTCACACTAGTTTTATAGAAGAAGCGGATAAGGAGATGTTTCTTAAGCAAAAGGGGATTGAAGAAGACTGCATTAGAGCACGTCACCACCGTCCGTTTTATCAACATTATATTCCAGTTGCCCCAGGAGAGACTAATGAAAGACTTGAATTTGTTCCTTCTAATGAAGAATGGAATTAAGTTCTATGTTTTTTTTGTGTGATTAAAGTTGTTGTCTTTAAGTGTTTTTAGTGTTTAAGACATGTGTTATTGTTTTTGTTACTTATGTGTTTAATTGTGAATGTGTGTTAAGTGTTTTGTACCTAGGAAAGTTTTCTCATCCGAGACTATTTGGAGTGAGAAGTCAATAGTATTTGTACTTGTTTGTGAATCAATATAAGTTTATTTTTGTGAAAATTTTGAGTTGTTTTAGCCTCGAATTGAAATTGTTATTAAGAAAAATTTTGAGAGAGAGGAAAGTTATAGGAGGTTGAAAATAGTGAGACCATTTTAGGGATGGTTTACTTAGGCAAAAACTGCATTTTACTTAAATTTGAAGATTTCAAAAATAATGCACTAGCGCCAAAGGGCCACATATCGCGCTTAAGCGTGAGCTAACCCTAGAGGCAGGCACCTATGTGCCACTTACCCGCCGCACTTAAGCGCGGGTTCATGAAAACCGATTTGCGAACGATTAAAAGTAAATTTTTGGTCCAAAACCACCATTTTTAACGCCTCCCATCATCTTCTACCTCTCAAAATCACGATTTTTAAGGGCTAGGGCACATCATTAAGTTGAGATTACTTGGTGGAATCAAGAAAAATTTGCTAGATTCAGATTCCTTAAGGTAAGAGCTTTACTTCTATGCAAAAATTTTGGATTTTTACCATGTATTTTGAGCACATTTGAAGAAATTTGAAAATTCACTATTCATGGTGAAAAATGAGGAAAATCTATGGAAATTGCTTGGGAAGTTTAGTTTGTGCTTTTGGAAGTTTAGTTTAGTGATTTAGACTTGATTTTTGAAGTTATTTTTGAAATTTATAAAATTTGTAGAATGGCACCATGAATGAAGAGGAGTAAGGGAAAGCCCATTTGATTCAAGCAAATTTGGTAGTTCGAAGGCTCAAGATCGGTATAGTGATACGTTGCAATCACGCAAACTGATTTAGGAGTGATGTTTTCAAAATTCGGGTGGAGACGTAGAAGATTTAATTGTTCGGCGACAGTGGGAACACAGTGGGAACAATTCTGTTGTTTCTCTACTACTATCGCAGTGATTTCTGTTGTGAGGGAGTTCTATGCAAATCTCCCTGAAGTTGAAGGCAACTGAGTTATGGTTTGAGGAAAGTTGGTACCTTTTTTTTTATAGTTAATCAACTTGTTTTATCATTTACCACCGGATACTTTATATTTTTATGCAAATTATAGTCCCACTGAAGCAGAGTTAGAAAAGATTATTTCATACTTGACTATTAGGAGAGGACTTTGAAAGATTATCAATGAGAGGAGAGTAATTTTCCGAACTTCAAAGTTATGTGCACTTTCAAAGGCCTGACACTACTTAATTTTTGCTCGTCTTCTTTTAACCAATCATCTCAGTGAAGTGACTAGAGAAAGAGCGACGTTGAACTATTCTCTTCAAGAGGGAAAGCTCATCAACAGTGGAGTTTTGATCTGTCAGACTATAATCAGTTCTTCTACAGTTATTACAACTGTAGGTCTGGGATTTGCTTCCTTGATCTTTTCTTTGTGTGAGCAGGCTGAAGTTAAATATGATAGTTGGGAGGAAGTTTTGTTACCTCTAAAGCCCATCACGAAGGTGAATGTGAAGACTTATTCTGAGCATTCATTTTTTGGCTGGAGAGGAGGATTTTCCAGGAGCTATGTAATGGAAACATCTGCTGCATCTACCTCTGCTGCTTTTTCATCTAGACCATCTACTTCACGTGCTTCTACATCTCGAGGTGAGTCTACTGATACCCAAGATGACTTATTGTAGAAGATAATAAATAATATCAATTTTACTGCTGATAAGGTAAAAAATTTAGAGTGTTTTACAGATCATACTAATAGTTATAATAGAAGAAAGAGTGATTTTGAAGAGAAATTCCACTCATCTTTGGAGAGCCTGATTAGAGGTGTCCCAGAAGTGCAATTTCTTCAATATCCTCGATATCCTGATTATGAGCTTGCAGAAAAATGGTATAGTGGTGATTCTGAGGATGAAGAGTAGAGCTGTGAGATATATTTTGTGATTGTAATATGATATGAACTATGTGGTCTGCACTTGCTACATTTGTATTTGTGTGATGTTTTGGACTATGTTATGTTTTGGACTTTTATGCTTTATTATTATTAAGACATTTGTGGTAGTTAGTATTTTATTTTTAAATTTTAGGGTAGTAACTGTTGTTTTGTGTTTAGTACTGTGATTTAGTAAGTTTAGAACTTAATTTAATTTCATATATTTTATAAAGTTAAAAATCTTGCTAGCTTAGACCTTAAACTTAAAATTTAGAAACTGCTACCCTTTATTTTTCTTTTAACATGTTTGCAAGTTTGTCTTTATGCTAAGATTGTAATGCCAGTAGTGTGTATGTTTCCTTTTATGTTTATACCCACTATTTAGAAGTCTATTGAATCTCTACATGTTAAAGTAAAATGAAAATATAGAAAATTTTATCAAAAATTAATTTTACTCCTATTTTTAGTTTTATACTTGTATCATTAGGGTTTAAAATTCCTGTTAGCATGTTATTTTGAAATTTTCATTCTTGCTTATATATATCTAATGTTAAACTATTTAATCTGTTAAAAATTTAATTTTGAGGGGATGAAAAATATTTTAAAAACTAGAATTTTATTTGTTCTCAAATGTTCTACAAGTGAATTTGATTTGAAAAGAAAAAAAATGATTATGTATATGAAGTTATATTAGGGAAGTAAAATTTGATTTTAGAAATGAATAAAAAATTTAGTTAAAATTTTTAGTAATAAAGAAAAAATTTAAGTTAAAATTTTTTTGGTTGAGAAAATGATTAATATAAGTAACTATCTTTAGTAAGAAAAAAATGTATTTTTGAAAAATTTATATAATTTAGACTCTCATTTTTAATACTTAAATTTCTTTTGTTAAAATAATTTTCAAAAATATTATTATATTTATAAGCAAAAGATTTATAAGTAAAAGACTTATGATAAGTAAAAGACTTATGTCAAGACTTTGCTTTAGAAAAGGAGAAGTGGAATTCAAAATCATTAAAGGTCTATTCAGATATAGTAATCCTTGATGAAAAAAGAAAAAAGAAAAGAAAAAAAGAAAGAAATGAAAATAAAACTAAAAAGAAAATAAAAGCAAAAAAGAAAAAGAAAAGAAAAAGAAAGAAAAGAAAACGAAAAGAAAAAGAAAAATAGGAAAAAAAAAAAAAAAAGAAAAAAATTAGGAAGGAGGAGCTTGAGGATTAGTGCCTAATCAAAAATTGCTGCTACACTTGATCTTTTTAAAGTATAAGACTTGAGAAACTCTTGACTTGAGAAACATAATAT
>NW_018251838.1:14460-16829 GCF_001263595.1 Phalaenopsis equestris | reverse complement strand
AAAATTTTTAAGTTTTTAATAAAAATTTTTAAGTGGAGATAATAAAAGAACTAATTTCTAAATTAATACAATCTACAATACATTTTTGAATTAGATAAAAACTCATATTTTCATCTTTCTTAACTTTAAGAATTTCTAAACTTTAAGTTGGTTTCATTTAATGAATATTTTTTCTAAATTAGGCTGCTATATTTCTAAATTTAAATTTTAGTATGTCATAAAGAAACTCATATACATATCATACATATGTAATTTTTAAAGATTGAAGTGTCACTTGAAGACAAGTAACATTTTAAGTTTGGGAGATTTTGATACACCTAAAACATATAGTATTTTTAGACACATTTTTATACTTATTTTTGATATTGCGTTTTAAAGGAAGATATTTTTTGTGTTTTTCTTGCAGATACAAAGAAAAAGGTGAAAAATGCTTAAAGGAGTGAAAACAAATCAAATTTGGAGCAAAAATGTGAAAAATGTGCAGATGAGTTTTGGCGCCTAAGCGCCAGATCCGGCGCTTTAGTGCCGGTTAAACAGAGAAGGCCTGCCTAAGTGCCCGAGATCCCGCGCTTAAGCCCCAGTGGCGGTTACTAGATGAGTAAAGTCATTTTTTGCAAATTTTGAAGAGGTTTTTGAGGCACCCATTGGCTTAATAGGTGGTTATAACCATCATGGACAAAAATTATCATGAAAAGATGCTTCTCTTTGGGAAATACATTGAATTGGGACACATTTTGAAGAGTTTCCAAGGCACTTCTTGGAAAACTATAAAAGGAAGAAGAGAGGACTTTGAAAAGGGTCCTGAAAATACTTGGAAATTTTTCAAAGTTCAACAATTTGGGAAGTTTGTTCGGAGAGATTTTCAGACATTTTAGAATATTATTGAGCTAAGATTGCTAGTTCCTTCAACTGTGTTAGTTTATTTTGAGTGATTGTAAAGAGAAGAGTGTTGACCTCATTTTTGGTTGAAGTTTTGGTTGAAGTTTAGTTTTTTATTTAGTTTTTTCCCTTTTAGTAGCCTAAGGTCTAGCCATAGTATTTTTCCTATTGACTATTCTTAGAAAACTAGACATGAAACCATCACCATTATAAATTCTACCATCTTCTTTACTCAACTTGAAGTGCCACATGTTGGTCTCAATCTCTAGCATTTAGTCGGTGAGATCACTACGGGGAAACTCAAGATGAGTCACCCTTAGGACTGTTGAACCTTAAAGTTAACCCTGGGTGTTGGTCTGGAGTTAAGACACTATCTACACTCACAATCACTCACAACCCTGAACTCAAATTTCTAGCCTAGATCCCTTGATCTTTTGGGATACTCATGTAGATGGTCCCCTAAACCTACTAGCCCTAGGGCTATGGTTTGGCTAAGACCACTATGTAGAGGACCTAAAATGGGGTTTCCATTGGTCCATGGCTTGTTGGTGATGATTGGTACTTCAACTCTACCAAAATACCCATCTTGGCCCTTTGCCCCTAGAACACCCCCAAATTACCAAAATACCGCTCTTAGACCCAAAATTTCAAAAATTCCAAAAATTCTCAAAAACTTCAAATAAATCCCAAATATTCCCAATTTAATTTCTCTCAACTACCAGATGATCCAATTTTTCCAATTTGACCATCTTTAACAAAAATCCCCAAAATTGTCTTTAAAGACCCAAATTCCCCAAATTCAATTCAAATGTCCATCAATTTGACCTCAATTAACCTTAATTTCAATCTTAAACTCAAATTTACTTTTGATATGATCAAATTAAACCAAATCCAAGCTCAATTGGTCCATGATTTGAGCCAAATTTTGAGTTAGGTTAAAGCCCGAATTTTGTCCATATGACCTAATCTCACAAAATTGAACCCATAGCCTAGTCAATTGGCCCCAATTAATGTTGAAAAATCTTGATAACATCCCTATATATCAAAATCAACTATACACATCAAAATCAACCATAAATTGGCCTTGGTAAAGCCTCATATCCATTTAATTTTGGCCTAAATCTAAAATTCTCAAATTTAGCACCAAATTGGCTAAGTCCCCAAATTTCACCCAATTGATTGTCTTAACCTCCAAATTGGCATCCAATTAATGTTGGAAAATCTTCATGAGGTCCATATTGACCAATTATAACAATCAATTTGAACTTAGCCCAAGGCTAACCCAAGCTAGACCCAAACCAAGCCCAACATAACCAGATCGATTAAGGTTCAAAATTCCCTCAAATTGACCCTTCAATTGAACTCAAAACCACTTCCATCCTTCACCAAAGTTATTCCTTATGATCATATACACCAAATACAATATTTATTTGGGCCAACTGACAAGGCTAACCTAGCCCAAACCTAAGTTTTGGTCATTTGCACTCACT
>NW_018251838.1:13073-14218 GCF_001263595.1 Phalaenopsis equestris | reverse complement strand
TCCCGGAGCTCCAGGCCCCCCCCCCCTAGCCGGTCGGCCATTCTAGTGGCTGGAAGAGCTCAAAATTGAGAGAAACCCCCATGGCACCTCACCCAAATCAAACCTAGAAGCCAGCTCATCCAAATCAAATTGAAGAGCTCCTCTGCCCTCCACCTAAGCACCACAATGCACCCAAACTTGTGCCCTAAGATCCACCCCATGGCCATTTTTATAAGAACTCACCTCCCACGGCCATGGGAGAGGTGCTGAAATTTTCTTAGAGAGGCCTCTCCAAACTTCTCACAGAGCTTACCTAAGATCCCCTTAGTGCATTCCAACTATTTTTCCCCACCAATTCCCACTATCGGAGCTCAATTTTGAGCTTGAAACCTTGTGGCAAACCAGGACATAACCCAATACACCTCCACAGTCCACCAAACTCAAATTAACTTCACCCACATTTTCACAATAGTGAAAGAAGCTAAAGCCCCATCAAATTACCCACTGATATTGCCTCCACCATAACTCTAGACCATCACCTGAAATTGAGATTGGTCGACTTCATACCTAGGCCTTACACCAAGACTAGGGACTCAATACCTAGCCTCCTTCGACCCTAAAGAACGTGCCAAGCCCCTCTGATTGAAGCTTCACTTCTCAGAGCAAAGGTATAAAACTTCTCCTCCTCCTGAGCTCATTTCAATTCTCCATTTACTTAGGCTTGATTTTATGGTACATTAACCGTATGGATGTGTTCGTCTCACTTAGACGAGTCCATAGGATCAAATCCGAAGTGATTTGGTTGAGTTTAGGCTAATATCTTAGGGTTTTAGTGTGGACGGTCACATGATCATTCTATCGGGGACGATGACGGGGAGCTGTTTGATCAAGCGTGTATCAAATGAACGGAGGAGATTGAGCCGGACAGCGCTTCAGAACATAAACAACGAGTCGAGTCAACAAGCTATGTGGATGGCGACATCCAACCAAAGCACGCCACTGTTGACCTCACTTTTGGTTGAGGTCTAGAAAACTTCTTTAGTAGCCTAGGTCTAGCCATAGGACTTTCCTATTGACTAGTCTTAGAAAACTAGAAAAGGTATCCTCACCATTAGAAATTCAAAACTCTTCTTTTTACTCAACTTGAAATTCCACATATTGATCTT
>NW_018251838.1:12324-12799 GCF_001263595.1 Phalaenopsis equestris | reverse complement strand
GGTCTTTTGCCCCTAGGCACCTCCAAATTACCTAACTGCCCTTGGGACCCAAATTTGGCTAATATTCCCAAATTTTGCCAAAATACTCAAAATTGATCAAAACACATTTCAAACACCTTGAATATATCCAAACTTGCCAAAACTGACAAAAATTTCCAAAAATGACCAAATTACCAAAATACCCCTCCATGACCCAAAATCCAAAAAATCCAAAAAATTCCTAAAAAACTCAATAAATCCAAAATATTCCTAATTTCATTTTGTCCAACTACACCATGGTCCAATTTGGTAAATTTGACCATCTTTGACAAAATCCCCAAATTAGCCCCAATATTGGCTAACACCCCAAATCTCAACAATTGAATGCCTTAGATCTCAAATTGGCATCCAATTTTTGTTAAAAATCCTTTATAAGGTCATTTTTGACCAAACACAACAATCAATTTGAGCTTAGCCCAAAGCTAGCTCAAGTTAG
>NW_018251838.1:4792-8089 GCF_001263595.1 Phalaenopsis equestris | reverse complement strand
TAATATAAACCCTATTTAATTCCTTATATTAAATAGGGGAATTTGTCGGCCAATATATTGGTTTTCGCAGACCAAACGGATGTCATAACTTTCTTTAGTTTATTTGATCGAGCCTCACCCTCAATTCTTGTGTTCATCCTTCGGGATAGATACAGGATTTGAGATAAAGTGCTCTTTCATCTAAACTATAAAAAATTATGGGGTCAGTTTGACTTCATTTTTTTAAAAAACCCAACTTTTAAACGTCCTTCCGAAGCGGACAACGGGATTTCAATTCCGATGACCGATAGCTTCTTACGAGCAAACCCTACACCAAAAATAGTGCCGACCGCATGTCTTCGGAGCCGTCATAGGTTGAGGTGGCATGCGTGGTTCAAATAGACAAATATGGATTTTTCTATTTATTTAAATTTCTATTTATTTAAATACCCCCAAACTTAGAAAATTCATAACTTTGTGTAGAAAAATCAAAAAATAAAATAAAAATACTCTCTTGCTCAGTGAATAGAGGAGAACATGTTGAATAAATTTCAAGACCATTTTATGCATATTTTATTTTTAATTAATTAAATACTATTTAGAATCATTTGATTCTCCATGCATATTGACACATCACCTTGGCTTGAAAATTTGGCATATTGTACCCTCTGTCAAGGGAAACATCCTTTGATTTTTCTAAAGTTAGAGAAAGTTCTGATACAGAGATCCATATTTTTCAAGTTTTTTGCACATTATTTCGTTAAAATAATCATGAAAATTATCATATTGATTAGAAAATCCTAAAAAAATTTTGGAAGGTCCACCATGACTAGAGAAACCTTTGAAAATAGTTTCATGGGTCAATTCATTTAAAATACCCTTAAATTTTACAAACACCAAATCACTAAGATAATTAATTTTGGCAAATATAAACATTTAAATGACTTGATTTTCTACCTCCACTGTGATTTATAATCCAGAAAATTCATCATAAAAATTTTAAAATATTTTGATTTCATTTGAGAGTTTTAATTGATTTTTAAAGATCATTATTAAAATTAATATTTAAATGATTTTTAAAAATCAAAATATAACTCAAATATAACTTAAAAAATTATGAGACTTAAAAAATTATGAGACTTAGTTTTTTTTATTTCTCTGTGATCAGGGATATTTTAAAAAATAAAATTATTTTAAAAAAAAAACTTGATTTTAAGCCTATTTTAAATATTTAAAATAATTAAAAATTCATAAAATCACAAAAATAATAAAACTCATTTAAATGTTCTAAATTACTTTCTATTCACTTAGAAATAATTAGAATATTTTTCCTAACTTTCTATATAAAGATATTGAATTTTCAAGCTTAAAATAAATTTTTAAGGGCTAAAAATTAGTTTTCACTAAAACAATTCCAATAAATCAAAGAAAAATTAGAAAATTATAAAATTTACTCCTATGAGTCCTCTAACCGTAAGGAGATTTTTTCAAAAATACAAAACTTAACTTTCACCACCTAAAATATTTTATTTTTATTAAATAACCCCAGATATAAACTAATTCTAATAAATCACAAGGAATTCAAAAAATTATGAAATTTTGTTGAAAGGCTTCTCTAGTCTAGGTATACTTCCAGTAAAAATTTCAAGAGATTATAATTTACCTTGGTCAAGTTAGGAATTTTCTTTGAAAAATCATATTTTTGCATAAAAATAATTATATAAAATAAATTAATTTTTGAAAAATCACATTTTCTCCTCTGATGTGTTAATTGACCCATAAATGAGATAATATTAACATTTAGGCTTAATTCAAGGGGGGAAAATGGTAACCTCTGATTTTAACTAACTTATTTGGATGATTGAAACACAAGGAGATTAATTGGTAGAAACCAACCTCACTCTTTCATAATGAAGGGATAAATTTATAATTCCTTAAATTATTAAATTTCGAAGTCTATTAAGTTAAATGATCTTAGACTGAGGGGTATGCCTTTGAAAGTTGATAAATCACTAATTTAATACCCCTACTTGATGTGTAAATGACATTTAAGTGTTTCTAAAGTGAATAATTATTATCACTTAAAAATTCAACTTTTTTTTCAAAATAACCAAGACATCTACCTTGGTCTAAAGGGCTTAGTGGTGACTTAAGTTAAAATCAAATTTGATTAAATAGGAATTAGAATAATAAATATAAAGTAAAAGACCTTTAAACACCCTAAGCCTAAATTAGAACTGAAATCGGCTAAGTGCTTCAACAACGCTAACTTGCCCCCTTTAAGGAAAGTGATAAATTCCTTACTCTTAAGGACAATTGAAACATCAGTGTTCATTGAGCATTAAAGGTATTTACAGGATGGGTTATTAAGCAACATAATAAATTTAAATGAGCTTGAGACTTTTCACCAGGTAGTGAGGGGGAAGCATGGACCTGCTTCTTCCTCTAGACCTGTTATATACCTCAGAGGTCTACTAAACTTAATATGTTTTGCTTAACAAAAATCATCCTTAATCAAACCAATAAGGACCCACGAAGATATGACCTAGGTTTATGTAAGTCACTAAAACCTTACTTTTTTTGCTTTACATAAAATGCTCTAACATGCATTTTGAGTTTCAGGTGGTGGAACGAGAAGACTCGCGAGGTACGCTTTTATAGTTTACAACATTGTCTTTTCTTAAGCTTTCCACACTATGCTTACTTACCTGCATGTCTGAATAAAACACAAACTTTCATGCTAAACAAAGATGTCACCCTGCATGAAAACTAAAACTGTCAGGATAGCCACAAAACCAAAACCAAAACTAAAACTAAAATCAACCAAGTTAAAAATCACCTCGAACAACTTCAACTAAATTAAGATGTCTCTATCGGATGATCGGGAATCCTTCGGAGGAGGTAACCTACGGTTGCTAACAAGGCTTCCCACGGTTTAAATGAAATTATGGAACTCATTGAGTTGAGTTTAGTAAGTTCATTTGGACTACAGCTGATAGAAAATAGTGATTTCAGAAAGATGGAACCGTAGGATCCTAATTGATGTCACTCTAATCAACTTTAATATGCCCCCATAAAATTTAAAGAACTTTAACCATAGGGCCACCTGATTTAACACCATAACTTGATACACTATAAAGCTCAAATTCGTCGCGGCAAGGAGCTTGGAGCTAGCATGGTCGGCAGCACGACCATCTTCAATAGCAAAAATTGTCTTCCCCAGCTAAACTAATTTTCCTTCCTTAGACTTAAACAACAAAGCAGTAGGACTTTGAGGTTGGAGGTTGCTTGCACGTAAATCCTCACCTTATCTTTAGG
>NW_018251838.1:351-4770 GCF_001263595.1 Phalaenopsis equestris | reverse complement strand
ATAGCTCTTTGCATAGCTCTGTTATACAATATAAGCCCTAACTCGTCATAGGATTCCGAGGTTGTCGTTTGTCACGACCTAAATCATCACATCTTCCAGGCTATTAGTATGATCGTTTCACACGACTGTAAGACCTAAAGCCCTAACTAATAAAATTGGTTAAAATTGGTAGGATGAAAGACCTAAATATTTCTCCTCAAAACTGAAGCCAAACATTAGGATAGCTTGGGAAGTCACCGAGGTTCTCTTTTGGATCCACGACATTCCCTAGTTTTTCCTCCTTTGGATTCTACAATAAAATGTTCTAAATTTGAACCAATCCCCTTTAACACCACTACGTCTGATCTCATTGAAGACTCCTAGCATTTGAAAATCCTTGAAAATAATATTTTCTAATTTTTATTGAGAGTCTTCTTAGGTGACTTTGGTCATTTGAGATGTAATTAACTATAGGGGCTTGCCCTTATAGGAAGCATGTCCGAACCCAGATTCATATAAACCCTATTAAATCCTTTATATTAAATAGGGGAACTTGTCGGAAAATACAAAGGATTTGCAGACCAAACGGACGTCATACTTTCCTTAATTTATTTGATCGAGCCTCATCCTCAAGTCTTGTGTTAACCCTTTGGGACAGATATAGGATTTGAGGTATAGTTTGATTTCATACTTCAACATCCTTCCGAAGCGAACGACGGGATTTCAATTCCGGTGATCAATAGCTTCTTACGGGCAACTCCCCACAACCCAACCCGAAATAGCGTCGACAGCTTCTGGCGACTCCGCCGGGGATGTGCTTTTCTCCCCGTACAAATTAAGAAATATTATTTTCACACATCGGTAATATGTCCATGTCCCTTTGGACCAAATTACTCTTCTTCCGTTGGCATACTTTATCCATTTATATCTTGAGAAAGTACAACCAACTCCTTGGACTTCAGGACTAGCTGTTCAACCATCTTTGAACAGAGGGGTTCAGAAGGCCATTAAGGACTTTTTAAATTTTTATATGGGGTCGAATCCCCAATAGGTGTGTCGGTGGACTAATTCCATCAAGGCATTCTTTGCCACTAATTGGGTCCCGTACTAGGTCCTAAAATTTCTTCACATCTCCCTTTCAAATTTGATTTGCCATTTTGCAAATTAAACCAAATCGTGTTGTGTTGCGCGCACTTTGAAATTTTCTTGTATTAATTAAATCTTACACCTTTTTAAATAAAGAGGTTAAAAAATACCCATAAATTAAGACCTGCCTGGTTTACAGACCAACCTCTATTTTTAGTGATTGCGCTAAAGATTACGAGTTTTTTTTTTGCCATAAACGACCTCTAAAACTGTCTATTTTAAAGCCCGCTGCAATGGCTTACCCAACACTGAACTTTTCCTGCAACCTGCCAATGGACCACAGCGCCCGTAACGTCGTTCCCATTATCAAGTTCGGAGCTGGATTTAAAGACCTTGAGGTTATCCTCGGGAAAGCCCCATTCATGGTAATGAAGATCGCTGCTCCGGAAATGCAAGAACCATCTGCAGAATTCAGCTCGAACTGCCTTCAAGACTTCTTGAGGCCTCCCCTGCCTGCAAGAAGGTTAAAGCTACTGCCGTCGCGACACCCGTCAAGCCTGCTATCCCTACTGCTGCCAAAAAGAAAGAAGTGATGGTTGTTGAAGACCCGACTGAGGGATTAACTGTCCCACCACCTGTATTTGAAATCGGGTCGAGCTCAAAGACTTTACCACTGACCCAAACTCAAAGGAGGAACTGCAATAGAGAAGAGTTCAAGAGGAACTGCAATAGAAGAGTTCAAAGGGCCATCAAAGCCCAGACTCCTAAAAACACACCCATTGAAGAGGAGCCTCATCGAATTGAAGAGGTGTTATCAGAAATTTATCCACTCCTAAGAGGCAGTAGATTCCATCCTCTGACAGATACTGATGGATGTGAGAGTATCCAAAAGATTGTTGTCGCATTACCATCACTTCATGGACATGGTGAGGAGGGAAAGAAGTTTACTTTTATCACCCGAGTTAGCACAGTTTTCAGAAGACTTGCTACCAAGGAAGGATGTTTTGTTAGTGAATTACTTAAGCGAGTGGGACATGCAATTTTCCCTCGTATGAAGAAAGAAATTTTGAAGGATGTTAAGTCTGTTAAAAAGTTTCACAAGTTGACTGAAAAGTCATCTACCCGTATTCCTGTCTGGTTCTGTTTGGGAAACCAAGTTGATACTGCTATAGTCACCACCAATCATACCACCATCAGGACCGCAGGTCGCCAACCGATTAAGTCGAGACTAGGTTCGAAGATCTTACCCGTCATTCCTGCAATCCTAGAGATAAAGAGAAGACGGTTACCTAACACTGTAGCCGGTCTACACCACGGGGAGCATACCTTCCCTCGACATGTCGATGTCTCTACTAAGATGTCACGTCCTGAGACATCATCATCGAGAAGCAGAAGGTATGGGTACCCAAAGTCGCAGCACCGATACAGTTCAATGAGCCTATAGGATAGGAAGTAAAACCAGTGCTTGAAATATCTGACATCGTCTCGACAATAGCCAGCGAGATGGAGTAACAAATAGAGGATGTCCATCAGGGTCCTCCAGATCTTAAAGCAATCAAGGAATCGATAATTGAGGAAAAAGTTGAGAAACTCAGGATCGAGATTTCTGAGTTAGCTCGACAGCACGGATTTTCTGTCAATAGTGACAATGAAGATTTTGATTACAATGATTACCTGGAGGAGGATTTCATGGATGTCCATGTGATCAAAACTAGAGCTACCATATCTGCGCGTGAGGCTCAACCTCACACCAAAGAGAACGCCGTAGATGAGCTGTGTAGGGTTATCCTCCTAAGAGATGAGCAAGTCAGTCTACTGGAGAAAAGAATAGAAGAGAAGACTACAGCTATGACCGCCATGGACACCATTCTGGGGCAATCACAAGCACCCCAGAGATAAACCAGCCAGAAATCATACACATCGCAGATGAAAGGAGAGAGGCTGACAAAGAAGAACAACTGAAGAAGCATTATCCATCAAGTGTCATGCCAGAAAAGGAGTTCAAGCAAATGGTTGAACAAGTACGGGATGCCTTAGCCCAGTCCAAGGGCGGTGCATCAATTTTAAAGGGTAGACCTCACCCGGAGGAGTTTGATGCTGTGCTTTTCCCCAAGGGCTTTGTGACCCCAAACTTCAAGATATTCGATGGGACGGGAAATCCCGTACAACACATAGCACATTTTCGAGCCAATTGTGGCAACACGAGGAGTAGCGAAGCTCTACTCTGCAGAAGTTCGTCAGCAGCTTGTCAGGGATTGCTTTCAACTAGTACGCTGACTTGCCAAACGGGTCAGTTAAAACATTTTCTGAATTGGAATATTTATTTGTGAAAAGATTTGCTGCGGCGCAGCATCATGTGTCAATTGGAGAACTCATGATGGAGAAGCAGAAGCCTAGTGAAACCTTGACAGACTACATTTTGAGGTGGAGAAACCTTAGCATGAAATGTGAACCTCAGCTACATGAACATCAAACGATTGAGATTCTACTCAAAAGAATTCATGGATCAGTAGCTTTCATGTTTAAGGGACTCACCATTAAATCCTTCGAGAAGCTACTCAGTAAAGCCAGCAGTCTGCAAGAAGAAATGAAGCACATGGAGCCACACGAAAAGGCTAAGGTGACCAGAGTATTCGAAAAGAAATAAGGGGTAGTCGCAACTGTCGACAAAGGAAAGCAGCCGATAAAGATATATGCGAAAGATCATCGTCAATCTTCGTCACAGTACTCTCAGAAACAGAGCAATCAATCCAACCAAAGGCCGTCTCAGGAAGGATCACCTCAAACAACGGGTAAAAGAATATCCCTGTTAGAGCGGTAGAAAGTTGTTTATTCCTTCAAATATGAAGTTGTACCTAAAATATTCAAAAGCTTGATTAAGTAACCAGAATTCAAACTACCTAATCCAAAGAAACCTGAAGAGGTGGATAAGAAGAATGAATCGAATTATTGCCCGTACCACCGGTTACTTGGACTTACTTTAGAGAAATGTTTCATCTTCAAGGGCTGGCTCGAGAAGAACCTCAAGGAAGAGAATATAACAATCCCAAAGGAGTATTTCAGAGAATCTGAAAAAGGTTCCATAAACATGGTTTCAACTGATTCAATCTCCCCAATTGATCCATATGTCGGAACAGATGGATGGAGTACAACTTGGGATGAACTCAAGAGGGTCCTCAATCAAATGCAGGATTCATCGAAACAAGCTTCTAGGAATACCGAAGAAGGATGGAATGAGGTATGGAGAAGATCATCCAAGAAGATACTGAACAAGCTACAGTCTGCATCAAAACAAGCCTCCATTCCGAGTCTGCAGCATACCGAGCCCGAGATGAAGATTTCACCAGAAAATCC
>NW_018251838.1:0-276 GCF_001263595.1 Phalaenopsis equestris | reverse complement strand
TTCTCAGATTGGTTGTCTCAGATTTATGGAAGAAAATCCTCGAACCCTTGACTTTGTATGATTATCTTTTTGTCCCTCCGGGGTCTTATGAATATAATGGTTGTGATTTCAGCTACATTTTGACTATTTCTGGTAATAACGTGACTAATTATGACCAAGCTAGTTGCGATCTCGATCCCCAAAATGATCCTCAAATCATACTTGAGTTCGATGAACTTGTTGTCAAGTATAAAAAACACAACAACGATATCGCTTACGACAGCACCGATAACGAAG
>NW_018251837.1:0-1293 GCF_001263595.1 Phalaenopsis equestris | reverse complement strand
TTCCAACTTAAGCCCATCACTTAAAAAACGTTTGATCTTAATTGATTTCCAAGTCATGATGATTAAGAGGATTATGGTTTTGTTAATATTGTGCAAGGGTGGTGAGTGAGTTTCTACCTTTTAACCCCATTGTATTTCAATCTTCCAAACATGCTTATTAAGATTAAAATTACCCATTTTCCCTTGGTTAATCTTAAATTTTGATTGAGGCACCAAAGTCTAAAATGACTATTTCACACTAGGGGAACTTCACCTCATAACTCACTAAACACAACTCAAATGACTTTGAGGGTTTAGAGTGTCATATCCATGAGGTAATTACAATATCAGAGGAGAACATGTGGACTTCTCAAAATTTAATTTAATTTAAATATTTATTTAAGCTTACAAAATAAGATTCTTTAGAAATTGATTTATTTGACTTTCCCAAATAAAGTTTTTATTTATGAGAAAATTATTAGAGGTTTCCTTATATCAGAGAAATACTTAGAAAAAATTTCATGATTTTTTGAGCTAAACTATTATAATTATTTGGATTATTATAATTATTTGGTTGGGATAATAAGGAAAATCCACTTTTAAGCCTTTCAAAGTTTATTTTTAACATAGAAAAATTAAGAAAAATATTTTAATGAGTCCCAAGTGATCACAGGATACTTAGGCATATTTTGAAATGTTTTGATATTTTTGGGATTTTTAATTCTTTTTAATCATTTTAAAATTCAAAATAAAGCTCAAAAATTAAGTATTTTCTAAAAAAAAAATTTATTTTTCCTAAGTGCCTCTTTTCTCAAAGAACTCAGAAAACCACTTTTCATAATTTTCCCAAGTGTATGTAATTTAATATAACTATTTTTGTACGAAAATACAAGGCTCCTTGGAAAATCATCTTTAATACTTGAACTTAATTAAATAATTTTTAAATTTTTACAGTGGATAAACATGTTTTTTATGAACAATGTGGAATTGATTTTGTCAATTTTTTATAACTATATAATTTACAAAAAAATTAACACAAGATATTTACATTTAATTAAATATCAAAATTTACAAGATAATTCAAGACATTATGAAATTTTTCCTAAACTTTCCTAACCATAGGAAACCTACTAAAATTATTATCAGAATTTTTCAAATGATATTTTGATTTATATAATTAAAATAGCCAAAATGGTCACCTTAGCTTGAAAATTAGGGCTAGAAGTATAGAGATGTCCTCTAACCTTGAAAAAGTCAGAAGATATAGCCTTTTGTCATGAAGAATGAACCCTAAAAATTTCAAGCCATGGTGAG
>NW_018251836.1:41782-50905 GCF_001263595.1 Phalaenopsis equestris | reverse complement strand
TGTTACATTGAGAAGGAAAGCACTAGGGCTCACATACAACTCAAGAGGTAATGAGAAAATATATGCATCACGTTAGGAAGGAAAGCACTAGGACTCACATCTAACCCAAGCAGTGACAAGGAAAATATGTGTGTTACATTTAGAAGGAAAGCACTAGGACTCACATCCAACTCAAGAGGTAACGAGAAAATATATGTGCTTATGTAGAAAATATGCAGATTCACACATGTGAATTTGTGGGGAATATGTGAATAGAATATGTGAAGAAATCAAAAACCTAGACGTCCATTGAATGGAGCCTCATATTGAGCTTCGGAGAATTTGAAATTGGAAGGAATCGGAAGCCTTAACATCCATTGAAGGGGGCCTTACACTGATCTTCAGGGAATTTGAAATTTGAAGGAATTGGAAGCCTTAACATCCATTGAAGGGGGCCTCACACCGATCTTTGGAGAATTTTAAATTTGAAGGAATAGGAAGCCTTAAAATCCATTGAAGGGGTCCTCACACCGACCGTTGGAGAATTTGAAATTTAAAGGAATTGGAAGCCTTAACATCCATTGAAGGGGGCCTCACACCGATCTTTGGAGAATTTTAAATTTGAAGGAATAGGAAGCCTTAAAATCCATTGAAGGGGTCCTCACACCGACCGTTGGAGAATTTGAAATTTAAAGGAATTGGAAGCCTTAACATCCATTGAAGGGGGCCTCACACCGATCTTTGGAGAATTTTAAATTTGAAGGAATAGGAAGCCTTAAAATCCATTGAAGGGGTCCTCACACCGACCGTTGGAGAATTTGAAATTTAAAGGAATTGGAAGCCTTAACATCCATTGAAGGGGGCCTCACACCGATCTTTGGAGAATTTTAAATTTGAAGGAATAGGAAGCCTTAAAATCCATTGAAGGGGTCCTCACACCGACCGTTGGAGAATTTGAAATTTAAAGGAATTGGAAGCCTTAACATCCATTGAAGGGGGCCTCACACCGATCTTTGGAGAATTTTAAATTTGAAGGAATAGGAAGCCTTAAAATCCATTGAAGGGGTCCTCACACCGACCGTTGGAGAATTTGAAATTTAAAGGAATTGGAAGCCTTAACATCCATTGAAGGGGGCCTCACACCGATCTTTGGAGAATTTTAAATTTGAAGGAATAGGAAGCCTTAAAATCCATTGAAGGGGTCCTCACACCGACCGTTGGAGAATTTGAAATTTAAAGGAATTGGAAGCCTTAACATCCATTGAAGGGGGCCTCACACCGATCTTTGGAGAATTTTAAATTTGAAGGAATAGGAAGCCTTAAAATCCATTGAAGGGGTCCTCACACCGACCGTTGGAGAATTTGAAATTTAAAGGAATTGGAAGCCTTAACATCCATTGAAGGGGGCCTCACACCGATCTTTGGAGAATTTTAAATTTGAAGGAATAGGAAGCCTTAAAATCCATTGAAGGGGTCCTCACACCGACCGTTGGAGAATTTGAAATTTAAAGGAATTGGAAGCCTTAACATCCATTGAAGGGGGCCTCACACCGATCTTTGGAGAATTTTAAATTTGAAGGAATAGGAAGCCTTAAAATCCATTGAAGGGGTCCTCACACCGACCGTTGGAGAATTTGAAATTTAAAGGAATTGGAAGCCTTAACATCCATTGAAGGGGGCCTCACACCGATCTTTGGAGAATTTTAAATTTGAAGGAATAGGAAGCCTTAAAATCCATTGAAGGGGTCCTCACACCGACCGTTGGAGAATTTGAAATTTAAAGGAATTGGAAGCCTTAACATCCATTGAAGGGGGCCTCACACCGATCTTTGGAGAATTTTAAATTTGAAGGAATAGGAAGCCTTAAAATCCATTGAAGGGGTCCTCACACCGACCGTTGGAGAATTTGAAATTTAAAGGAATTGGAAGCCTTAACATCCATTGAAGGGGGCCTCACACCGATCTTTGGAGAATTTTAAATTTGAAGGAATAGGAAGCCTTAAAATCCATTGAAGGGGTCCTCACACCGACCGTTGGAGAATTTGAAATTTAAAGGAATTGGAAGCCTTGTCAAAAATGCAGTCAAGTATACTTTGTTCGTCAGTCTCTGAGAAGAATCTGGTATAGAGTTAAAATCCCTCCAGTATGTTGATGAATTTTCCTTAGAAATCTTCATAAAATTTAAATTCTCTTTTATTTACTTTGCTTATTTTGTAGCATTCCATCATACTAGGGGTCGGTAATTGTCATGGGCGTTCCTCCCTTTGAGCATCGGCAGGAACCCAAACTGGCGCTGGCTGATCTGGAACAGAGACTCAAAATCTAGCGGGATGTATGACCCTGGGCTCCATGGTACATACTGATCTATCCCCAATGGGACGTATGGCTCATCCATCATAAAATTTCAAGTCTGAGACCCATCGCTGCTGGAGGTATACTATTCCAATGTACTAAAGCATTGTAAATGTAGAACATTGCAATCCGTGCATTCTACAAACACCATTGTGGCTGATTTCCCAGAAAGTATTTTAGCATTGCACATCGGGCAACACTTGCATAAAATATCTGAAATTGAAAGTGTATCTGACTCTGTTACAAACCCTGGTTCTTCATCCATGGTGGGTAGGCTAGCAGAAGTTTCTTTCATGTCTGGATCATAAATATGCCCCTCAGGAATAGGGGTGAGCAAGTTGTTTGTCTCTCACTGACGGCTACATTCTTCTCGTAGAAAAGCCCTCTGCTTCTTGTGGTTTGCATTCTTGTGTTCCATCATGCGAAGCGAAGTATTTGGTCGTCGCTCATTGTTGGTGGCTACTAGGCCTCTAGCTGGTGTAGCTATCATGGATTGCAGGCGGTTGGGCAGCGGTGGGGCCCCTCCATTGGATCCTGCTCTATTATCACCCTCTTGCCTTTGTGTGACACATTATCTTTGGCGGTCAACCTCAGCAGTGAAGGCAATCCCTCTTTCTCCCTGCAACTGACTACATTCATGAGAGGACCTTCGTAGTCCATGTAAACCTCGTTAAAACTCATGTTAAAGTCTATGGTACCGCCCTAAGGTGCCATCTCCTCATTTAGTGCAAGGGTCCAGCCATCCTTGAAAGCAAAGATCAGCCTCTGTCTCGACATTTTTCAGTAGATGACAGGAAAAACGTTAGTGGGCCGAAACTTGGCATGAACAAGAACAAAACAAAGTATTTATTAAAGTGAATTTTAACTTATTTTAGTGAAATGAATTGGTTATTTATGTATGAATTTAATTTTGTGGAAAATTATACTCAAAAGTGGAAAGGAGAAAATTTGAAGTTTAAAATATTTTTTCAAAATTTTCATTATATTGAGGTTAATTACGAAATTTGGACCCGATCATAGACATTTAGCCACATAGATAACCCAAAAACAATCAAAGTTTCAAAGTTTCAAAGCAAGTAGAGGCAAGCGACATCAGGCTGCGTACTAGGTTTTCAGGTATCATCCATTTATCGGTAACATAGGTCTTTTGCCCTGGAAGTCCACTAACTGATAGGATTCTCCTGTGTAGACCTTTTCAAAGACAAATGGTCCCTCCCAAGTTGGTTCAAATTTTCCACCTATTTTGTGGCATGCAAGAATAGACCTTTTGAGCACAAGTACGAGGTCACCAACTTTGAATGTCCTTGGGCGGACCAATTTTTCATGGGCTTGTACCATCTTCACCTGGTGAAGCTCCAAATGTTGTTGTGCTTCTAGTCATTTTCCCTCGAGACTCTCCAGTTCTTTAAGTGTGAGTTTTTTACTTTCTCTTGTTTTGAGTTGAATGGCAACAACAACTCTGAGAGACGGTGTCTAGATTTTTAACGGTAGCACGACCTCGGATCCGTACACGAGCTTATAGGGTGTAAACTGAGTGGGAGTCCTAAAAGTCGTCTAGTAGGCCCATAAGGCTTCTAATAGTTTGTTGTGCCAATCCCTTTTATTTTCATCTAGTGTTTTCTTTAAAATATGTACCAATGTTTCGTTGAAGGCTTCAGCCAGACCATTTGCTCTTGGATAGTAAATCGTAGAGTATCTCCAATCTATCCCATTTCTTTTGATAAAATTGTTGATCTTGGTGCTTCTGAAAGCTGTCCCATTGTCAGAAATTACTCTTTGCGGTACTCCAAAACAGTAAACAATTTGGCTTTTGAAAAATTGAAGGACATGCTGTGCTGTAACCTCACGTAACGACACTGCCTCTGCCCATTTGGCAACGTAATCTGTAGCGGCAAGTATAAAACTGTGTCCTTTCAAAGATGGAGGGTCTATCAGACCTATTATGTCCGTGCCCCAATATTTGAATGGCCACCAGACAAAAGTTGGGTGTAGCAGACTGGTGTAAGACCACCCCATGCACTTGGCATTGGTGACATTTTATGGTTGTATCCATGCAATCAGACATCTTCTCTGGCCATCTACTCTGGCCAATAATATTCGAATCTTTTGATCTTCATTTTCATTTCCGGCCCTGACTGATGAGCGCCACACAATCTGGAATGTACTTTTTTGACAATATTCTGTCTTTGACAATATTTTGTGCTTCGGCTCTGTTCAAACACCGTAGCCACATTTGGTCGAATGGTCTTCTTTAGAGAATGTTTCCCACTAGGACATAAGACATAACCCTTCTTGTGATATGATTTGCTTCAGACTTGCCTTCTGGCAGCTTTCCAGAATGCAAATATTGTATTAATGGCTTGCACTAATCTTCATTGATGTCTGTAACTGTATTTATTGCTTCTTCTTTTCTGAGCTTGTGTAGAGTTTTGAGGTCGTCGAGACAAGACGCATCTTCCTTGCATCGTGACTTCGATGGTATCCTCCGGGGGACAGGCCATTTCCTTAGCGTGTTTGGCTAGAGCGTCGGCATGGGCATTATCTCCCCCTAGGAATCCGGTGAAAAGTCACATCAAGAATCTGCTTGTTGACCGCACTTTTGGTTGAGGTTTAGTTTTTTTCTCTTTAGTAGCCTAAGGTCTAGCCATAGGACTTTCTTACTGACTATTTTTAGATTAGAAAATTAGATATGGAACCCTCACCATTAGAAATTCTACACTCTTCTCTACTCAACTTGGAGTTCTTTACTCAACTTGAAGTTCCACATGTTGGTCTCAACCTCTAAATACTTAGTAGGTGGGGTCACTATGGAAGAAACTCAAAATGAGTCACCCTTAGGACTATTGGACCTTAGGGTTGACTGTGGGTGTTGGTCAATGGTTTAATATACATACTTGCACTCACAATCACTCACAATCCTAAACTTAAACTTCTAGGCTTTGGTCCCTTAATACTTTTAGGAGACTCATGTAGTTGGTATCCTAAACCCATTAGCCTTGGGCTAGGGTTTGACTAAGAACACTACATAGAGGACCCAAAATGGGGTTTCCATTGGTCCATGGCTTCTTGATGGTGGTTGGTACCTCTAACTCTACCAAGACACCCAAACTAGCATTTTGCCCCTGAATTCCCCCACATTACTAAGATACCTTTGGGACCGCAAATTTGGCAAAAATTTTAAATCTAACCAAAATACCCAAATTTACTCAAAAATATTTTCAAACACCTTGAAAATACCCAAACTACCCAAAATCACCAAAATTGGCCAAATTACCAAAATACCCCTCCTTACCATTCAAAAAAATCTCAAAAATTTCAAAAACCTCCAAAATATTCCCAATTTCATTTTTCTTAACTACCACAAGACACAATTTGGCCAATTTAACCTTCTTTGATCAAAACTCCCAAATTACCCTTTAAAGGCCCATACTTTCCCCAAATCACTCCAAATGTCCATCAATTTGATCCCAATCTCCCCAAATTGCATTCCCAAACTCAAATTCAACTTAAATATGACAAAGACAAACCAAATCCAAGCTCAATTGGCTCATTATTTGAACCCAATTTTTATTTAGATCAAAACCCAATTTTGGCCCTATGACTTGGTTCCACCAGATTAAACCCACAACCCACTCAATTGGCCACAATTTGTCTTGAAAAGTCTTCATAGCATCCCCATACATCAAAATTGACCTTAAATTGGCCTTGGTGAAACCCCAATTTCATTTAATTTAAACCTAAGTCAAAAAGCCCTAAATTTATCCCAAATTGGCCATGTCTCAAAATCTCACCAAATTGAGGGCCTTAACCCCAAAATTTCCACTTTATCCATTCAAGAAAATTATTCCCAACATCTCAATTGATCATTTGAATAATTAAATTCTGACTTAGCCAAAGGCTAGCCCAACCTAGACCCATGTCTAGCCCAACTTACCCAAAATTGACCAAATTCCAAAAATCCCTCAAATTGACCTACCAATTGAACTCAAAATCACTTCAACCCTTCATATAAAATCTTCCTAACAATCATCTACACAATGTTGATCAATAAATTGGGTCAATTGATATGGCTAACCTAACCCAAACAAAAGCTTTGATCACCTTAATCCCCTTGCCAAAGCCCAATTTTTTAGCTCAAAACGTTGCCGGAGATAGAGCAAAACTCTCCAAACCTCTAAACTCCACCAAACTCAATTTAAACTCACCAACACCTTCACCACAATGAGATAAGACAAAGACCTATCAAATCCCCCTTCCATAGAGCCCCTAAAATTAAGAGATTTTATTTCCAAAAATACACATGCTTAAGATACCCTTACCAAAACTAAACCTCATTGCATTAAGTTGCTTTGAAAGATTCCCTTGGATGCCCTAAGCACCTAGCCACCTCCCCTGCCATAGCCAACAGGCCTAGTCACTGAAGAAGCTCAAAACTAAGAGCCACCCCCATGGAACTTCAACCAAATCAAACCTAGAGGTCAGCTCAGCCGAATCAAATTGTACAAATTGTAGAGCTCCTCTGCGCTCCACCTAAGCACCACAATGCACCCAAATATATGCCCCAAGAGCCACCCATGGCCATTTTTATAAAAACACACCTCCACGGCGATGGGAGGTGTGCTAAAATTTTCTTAGAGTGAGCTTCCCAAATCACTCACAAAGCTTCTTTGAGACCTCCACAGCCCATTCCAATCACTCCATTGCCTTGATTCCCCTTGTGTAACCCTAATTTTGAGCTTAAAAATTAAGGTAGAAACAGAACATCCCTAAAAACTCCACCAAACTTCAATTGCGTGTGCCCACACCTTCACAACAACAATAAAACGCAAAGCCCCATCAAATTACTCTCTAAAATAGCCTGTACAATAGCTCTAAACCAACACCCAAAATTGGTCTTGATCAAAATCATACCTAGGCTTTACACGAAGACCAGAGGCTCAATCTCTAGCCTCCTTGGATCCCAACGAATGTGCCAAAACCATCTGATTGAAACTTCACTTCTCAAAGCCAAGGTATAAGACTTCTCTTATTCTTGAGCCTATATGAACTCTTCATTTTCTTTGAGATGATTTTGTGGCATCATACCCGTATGGATATGTTCCTCTAGTCTAGATGAGCATTTTAAAAAAAAAATTCACTTATTTTGGTTAAGAAATGATAGAGATCTTAAGGGTAGAAGATGGACGGTTCTCGTGATAGGCTATCGGGGACAATGAAGGGGAGTACGTTTGTACCGGATAGACGGTCGAGATCAAGCCGGACAATGCTTCGGAACATAAGCCCTGGGCCAAGTTAGCGTTGAGGTGGATGGCGACGTCAAATGGGAGGGCGCCGCGTGGAGCTTCGGAGCTGTCGTAGGTTGAGGTGGTGTCATTAAAAAAATAAATAATTAGGGATAGCGCATTTAAATAGATAAATAGAGGTTTAATTAATTCAAAAAATGACCCCTAACTTAAAAAATTCATATCTTTGTGTAGAAATATAATATAAATAAAATAAAAACACCCTCTTGCTCAGTGAACAGAGGAAAATAATGTGGACTAAAAATGAAAATTATTTATTGACTCACTAATTTTTAATGAATTAAATTCTCTCTGAAGTATTTTAATTCATTATGAACAAGCATTACTGACCATGGATTGAAATTTTTAGAGTTCATCATCCTCTAATTTTTCTAAAGTCAGAGGAGGTCCCTAGACAGAGAATCACATTTTTCAAGTTTATGTGCATTATTTGCTAAAAATAATCATGGAAATTAGCATGTTTCTTAGAAAAATCCAAGAAAATTTTGGAAGATTTACTATGACCAGAGAACCCTTAGGAAAATTTCTCATAAGTCAAGTGATTCAAAGTACACCTCATCTTTACAAACCCTAAATCACTAAGGTAATTAAATTTGAAAAATACGAACAACAAAATGACTTGATTTTTGATCTCCACAGTTTTTTAGGATCCAAAGAACTCACCATAAAAATTTCAAAGCATTTTAAGTTCATTTGATAACTTAAATTGATTTTTCAAGTTAATTAACATTATTGGCACTAAAATGATTTTTAAAAATCAAAATATAACTTGAAAAATTATAAAACTTGTTTTTCTTGAGTTCTATGTGATTAGGAGTGCTTTTTTAAAAATAAAATGATATTTAAAATAAAAAGTTGATTTTTAGCCTATTTTAAATATTTAAAATAATTAAAAATCCATAAAAATCATAAAAATAATAAATTTATGGAAATGTTCTAAATTGTTTCTTAAGCACTTAGGAACAATTGAAATACTTTTCATGGTTTTCTAAATAAAGATATTGAATTTTAAAGCGTAAAAATGATTTTTAAAGGCTAAAAATGAATTTTCACTTAAAATAATGCCAATAAATCAAATAAAATTCAAAAAAAATATAAAATTTTCTCCTCTGAGTTCTCTAACCTTAGGAGGACTTTTCAAAAATATAAAACTTAATTTTTTCTATTTAAAATGATTTATAATTAATAAATATCCCAGAACTTGAAATATCTCTTAAAATTCACATAAAATTCATGAAATTTGGTCCAAAGGCTTCTCTAGTCTAGGTCTACCTCCAGTAAAAACTTTAAGGGATTAGGATTTACGTTCATCAAGATAGGAATTTTTTTTTGGAAAATCCTTATTTTTTCATGAAAATAATTATGTAAATTAAATTAAATCTTAAAAAATTACATTTTCTCCTCTGATGTCTTAATTGACCCATGAATGAGGTAGGATAAAGATTTCAAATTCATTTGAATTGAATTTGACAAATTATGAAGTGTTAGA
>NW_018251836.1:38022-40274 GCF_001263595.1 Phalaenopsis equestris | reverse complement strand
GACCCATTAGAAAGCCCAAACTTGTCGCGACAAGGAGCTTGGAGCTAGCATGGCGAGTAGCACGGTCATCTTCAATAGCAAAATCTTCCCCAGCTAAACCAATCTTCCTTCCTTAGACTTAAACAACAAAGCCATAAAACTTCGAGGTTGCTTGCTTATGCAACGTAAATCCTCACATTATCTTTAGGCTTTTGCATAACCCTGCTATACAATATAAGCCCTAACCTGTCTTAGGATTCTGAGGTTGTCGTTTATCACGACCTAAATTCTCACATCTTCCAGGTTATTTGTGTAATTGTTTCACACGAATGTAAGCCCTAACTAATAAAATTGACAGGATGGAACACCTAAATATTTCTCCTCAAAATTGAAGCCAAACATTAGAATAGCATGGGAAGTCATCGAGGTTCTCCTCTGGATCTATGACATCCCCGAGTTTTTCCTCCTTTGGATTCTACAATATAATGTTCCAAATTTGAACGAATCCCCTTTCACACCTCTACATCCGATCTCATTGAAAAGTCCTACCCTTTGAGACTCCTTGATGATAATTATTCTTAATTTTTATTGAGAGTCTTTTTAGATGTAATTAACTATAGGGGCTTGTCCTTATCGGAAGCATGTCCCAACCAAGCTTAATATAAACCCTATTTAATTCTTTATATTAAATAGGGAAACTTGCCAACAAATATAAAAGTTTCATAGACCAAGCAAATTTCATATATTCCTTAGTTTATTTGATCGAGCCTCATCCTTAAGTATTGTGTTTATCCTTCGGGTTAGATAAAGGGATTGAGGTACATGCTCTTTCATTTAAACTATGAAAAATATGGGATCAGTTTGATTTCATATTTTTCTAAAACTAAATATATATGTAAATTAAAACGTCCTTCCGAACCGAGCGACGGGACTTCGATTCTGATGACCGACGGCTTCTTACGGGAAAATCCAATCAAAAATAGTGCCGACAACTTCTGGCTACTCCGCTGGGCACAAGCTTTTCTCTCCATACAAATCAAGAAATATTATGTTCACACCATCGGTAATATGTCCATGTCCCTCTCTGACCAAATTACCCTTCTTCTGTTGGCATACTTTACCCATTTCTGTCTTGGGAAAGTACGATTAACTTTTTAGACTTTAGGACTAACTGTTCAACCATCATTGAACAGAGGGGTTCGGAAGGCCATTAAGGACTCTTTAAATTTTCATGTGGGGTGGGACCCCCAATAGATGTGTCAGTGAACTAGTTCCACCTAGGCATTGTTTATTACTAAATAGGTCCCGCACTGGGTCCTAAAATACTTCACATCTCCCTTCCAATTTGATTTGCTATTCTGCAAATTAAACCAAATCGTGTTGTGCTGCGTGCACTTTGAAATTTTCTTATATTAATTAAATTTTACACTTTTTCTTAAACAAGATTTTAAAATACCCATAAATTAAGAATCGTCCGGTCTACAGATCAACCTCTATTTTCAATGCTTGCACTAAAAATTGCAAGGTTCTTGGCCATATAGCTAACCCCAAAACTTTCTATTTTCAAGCCTGCTGCAATGGCCTACCCAACGCTGAACTTTTCCTGCAACCTGCGAACGAGTCACGAAGCCCGCAACCTCACTCCTATCATCAGATTCGGAGCTGGAATTGAAAATCTCGAGGTCATCCTCGGGAAAGCCCCATTTATAGCAATGAAAATTACTGCTCCAGAAATACAAGAACCATCTGTAGAATTTAGTTTGAACTTTCTTCAAGAATTTCCTATCTACAAGAATTCTAAAACTATTATCATCGCGAGACCCGCCAAACCTGCTAGCCCCGCTGTTGCTAAGGGGATGAAGTAATGATTATTTAGGATCCTACTGAGGGATTAACTGTCCCACCACCTGTGTTTAAAATTGGATCAAGTTTGAGGACTGTACCGCTGACCCAAACTCAAAGAAGGAACCATAACAGAAAAGTTCAGAGGGCCATTAAAGCCCAGGCTCCCAAGGAGACACCAGTTGAGGAGGAGCCTCATCAAGATGAAGAAGTATTACCATAAATTTATCCACTCCTACGAGGGAGTAGATTCCATCCTCTGACAGATACCGATGGATACGAGATTATCCGGAGAATCATTGTTGCATTACCACCACTTCATGGACACGGTGAGGAGAGAAAGAATTTCACTCGTATCACCCGAGTCAGTTCATTTTTAAAGAGGCTAGCTGCCAAGGAAGGGTGTTCAATTAGTGAACTACTTAAACGAG
>NW_018251836.1:25094-26539 GCF_001263595.1 Phalaenopsis equestris | reverse complement strand
ATTCAGAATAGCTCTATCTCTAGTTACCTCACAATGGTGATAATTCGGTAACAGAGTAGAAGAAATAAAATAGTGTCACGCCTTAGAGGTGGCATTCAACATGAAAGCAGAAAAATTTACCCGTTCTCGTTTTTTAATCTTCCACGTTCCTTTCTCATAAATGAGAAAGTTGATCACATCATTCAGGGGGCCTTCCATTGTACTAAAGGATTCATAGTGGCAACTATAAGAGTCTGGGACTTCGTAAAAGGTGTTGATGTGGGAAGCAGTAAATTCAACAGGAAATGCACGTACTTGAATGATTTCATCTTCATAATAGATTACATTGGCGAAGAAATCCTTCACTACATTTGCATCAGCTTTATTGGTGGTGTAAAAAAAATTTCCCACCTCCGCTCGGCAATAACTCGTTCAATTTCTCCACTAGGGCTCTTAAAAACTTGATCTTATGCACACTTCTTTCCCTTAAATACTGAAGTAAATCTTATTTGAGCCATCACATTGATGAAGCAAGACTCGTCGAACTCAACCCGTCTCTTTTGTTGTGGAGCCATTTCAATCTAATCAAATTATAGAAAAATTCCTAAATATACTTCAAATATTCAAATAATGGCTTCCAAAAGTAATTATAAGAGTTCAACACTAAGATCCATAAATTTCATCCCAATATTTTCTTAACATTCTCAAAATTTTTGGATCTCCTCAATGTGGAAGAAATATATGGTGAAAATAAAATATTTTTAACTTGGAGTGAAGCTCTTACCTAGAGATGATCAAATCCGGTGTCAAAAATCCTTGAAATTGCCGCCCAATCCAAGATCTCGCAAGCCCTAAGGCAAAATTACATTTTTAGGAGGAAGGGGATGATGAATAGTGGCGGTTGACTGGTCAAAATTATGGCTAAAGGTGTTTTTTGTGAGCTCGCCATCTGAGGAGACGATGGTGTCGTCGGCGCACTATATGCAACGGAAAAAATCCACCGTCGGCGGCATCGAGAGCGCTGTTTGCGAGCTCTATTGATTTTGTCCAAATTCCAGATATTTGTGATTTTGACCAATTCCAAGCCTAAACGACATCCGTTTAATCATTATAGACATAATTTTAAGGGACTAAATGATGTACTTAGCACAAATAAACTTTCACAACACAAAACATCACATTTATATATAAATTCTAAGGGGTACAATATATGTTACATAACACACCTAAGTCTAGTATTTTCTCAACCTCAACACATTAATTCAGCGTCGTAATCCGAGCCACAATACTCAAAACGCTGAAAAAAAAACATCTTATGCTTAGTCTCAACTATACAAAGAAATAAAAGCATAATTCTAAAGCAAAGCAAATGCAAAGTTCAAACCAAATTACATAGATAGACAGAAAAGTAATAATATAAATCTACTATTCTTCAGATTCAGTACTAGATTCTCCTCTGAGATTAC
>NW_018251836.1:18241-25061 GCF_001263595.1 Phalaenopsis equestris | reverse complement strand
AATGGAAATTCTTCAGTAGAATCCTCTTCTATCAATTTCATCCGCCTCATCAGCCGTATCAAGCTATCTTCTAAATGTCCATAATGATCAAAATGTTCTTTCATCCTCCAGTCTAGATAATCGAAGAAATTGGAGATATTATTAATCGCATTCATGATATTTTGTACCTCCTCCAATTTCTTGATTCTGTACAGGATCACCAAAGACTTGTCAGGAATTAAAGGTTGAACTAGCAGTGAATTCTGAGATGATTGATCTACTATAATGGCCATGTCATTTTCATCTTCAAAAGCTGGGAATCTTTCAGTTGGGTCCAAAGGCTTCCAAGGTAGAAGTACCTTTTCCTAATTTTTGTAGAAGTACCTTTTCCCAATTTTCCCAATTTTTGTAAGAAAGAGAAGGGTGTCCAAGCTCATAAGTTGATCCATGATCGATCAGGCCCAAAATCGACTTCACAATTATTAATCCAATATCGATCGACAGTCCCCTTTGGATGCAGTAATTCAAAATAGCACTTTTTTTAGAAACCTTACCTATCTTCATAGTCGGTAACAGTTTTGCAGAAATGAAAAAGTGCTAGTGTTTCAAAAGTGGATTTTGGAGTGTCGCGGAAAAACTAACATACACGTTTTCTCTCATTTCCCAGTTGTCAGTTTCGTCTGTTAAATATTGGTAAATTTCATTCATCTGGTTTCTTATCGGGATGAAATTGGAATAGTGGCAGACAGGAATGTTCTCTATCATGTATAATTTGTTGATCCATGTAGGAGTGATAGTGATCCATCTACCTCGCACATAAACAACTCCTTGGTTGATTCCAAGCAAATTTGCATAAAATTCGTTTACCACAAGAAAAAACCACGGCGGCGATAGTATAGCACAGTACTTCCCATCTTTTCCGCACTATTGTTTCTTCAATTGCCATCATGGGATTATTCAATCCGTGATTTACAAATCCTCGTTCCTTGATCAATCTTTTCTTTGTCAGTAACTTGTTGAAGATTCGTTGCGCTTCTGCACTAATAAAATTTTGCCGATTAAAAACTCGCATTCTGGGATTATCAGAAGAAGTGGGTGCCATAGGAATGAAATTGGTAGAGTTTCACTTCATTTTGGGGGAAAATATGAACTAGGACTTGAATTTCAGAGTTCAAAGGACAACTCCCGCCCAAAAATTGCCCAAAACCGCCATTTGAACCCAAGTAACTGCCATCTCGCCGGTCTCACCATCAGTGGGGTCGAGGGCGCTGTCGGCAAGCCTCTGTATTTAATTTTCCAAGACTCTCGAGAAAAACCCATCGTCGGTGGCGTCGAGGTCGCCATTAGCCCCCAAGGCAAAAATTGCACAGTTTTGCTCTGATCCGAATGCGTTCCAATTTTTCTCTATGGATCCAATTTTTATGATGGCATTGAGGTTGACTGATCATTAAAACCTCTTTAAAATTTGGTCTTTTGCCCTTAAAATACAGTTTCAATCTATGTCCATTTACTGTAAATCTATTTCCAGCTTTTTGATCTTCAATCCCAACAGCTCCGTAAGTATAAACTTGAGTCATAGTAAAGGGTCCTAACCAACAAGACTTCAATTTCCCATGGAATAATTTCAGCCTAGTGTTGTAAAGCAAAACTTTTTATCCTGGTTCAAAGTTCTTTGATCATGCCATAACTTTAGTTTCTCCTTATAAATTTTGTCATTATCATAAGACTCATTTCTTAATTCTTCCAATTCATTTAATTGTAACAATCTCTTCTTACCAGCATCTTTCAAATTATAATTGAATTCTTTAATCGCCCAATTTCCTTTATGCTACAATTTTATTGGTAAGTGACAAGTCTTTCCAAAAATCAGTCTGTAAGGAGTCATTCTAATAGGGGTCTTATAATCAGTCATGTAAGCCTATAATGCGGTATCCAGTCTAGTGTACCAATCTACTCTACTAGGGTTTACAGTCTTTTCAAGTATTTGTTTAATTTCTCTATTAGACACTTCTGCTAACCCACTGGTTTGAGGATGATAGGCAGTAGAGATTCTATGAATAATATTAAATTTTTCTGCCAATCTCTGAATGTATTTATTCCTAAAATGGGATCCTCCGTCAGTGATAATCATTCTAGGCATTCCGTATCTAGTGAAAATATTTTTTTATTAAAAACCTTGAAACACTTTTATAGAGTCACAATGAGTTAAAGCTTGTGCTTCAATGCAATTTGAAACATAGTCTACTGCAATTAATATATATAAGTTCCCAAATGAAGGAATAAATGGTCCCATAAAATCTAGTCCCCAAACATCAAAGATCTCAACTTCTAACATGAAATTCAGAGGCATTTCATTTCTTTTAGATATATTGCCTACTCGTTGACATCAATCACAAGTTTTTATATATTTATAAACATCTCTAAAGATAGTAGGCCAATAAAATCCAGCTTCTAAAATTTTATAAGCAGTTTTATCAAACCTAAAATGTCCTCCAAATTCATAATCATGACATTTTTGAATGATCAGCTCAATTTCTTCATAAGATACACATCTCCTCATAATCAGATCCTTACAATTTTTATATAAGTAAGGCTCATCCCAAAAATATGCTTTTGCATCATGAATGAACTTCCTTTATTGTTGCAGTATCAGCATAGGTGGAAAAATATCACTTACAATATAGTTAACAATATCGACATACCATGGTGTTTTCCACTCATTAGTATTATAAAGTTGTTCATCAAGGAAACTGTCTGTAATCTCATTGTAAGTTTCAGATAATTCATGGTTTTCTAATCTTTACAAATGATCAGCAATTTGATTATCAGTTCCCTTTCTATCAACAATCATAATATCAAATTCTTGCGTCAAAAGTATCCATCAAATCAACTTTGGTTTGGCATTTTTATTTTGCATCAAATATTTAATAGTAGATTGATCAGTGTGCACAATACATTTAGCTCCCATTAAATATCATCTAAATTTATCTAAAGCATACACAATGGTCAGTAACTCCATACACAATGGTCACAATGGCCAGTAACTTTTTTTTCAGTAACAGTATAATTAATTTGAACATCATTAATGGTTTTACTAGCGTAGTATATAACTTTAAAAAAATTTTCATACATTTGTTCAAGAACAGCTCCAATAACATAATCACTAACATCACACATCAGTTCAAATGGTTTCTCCCAGTTATGTGAAACTATAATAGGCACTGTGATTAATTTTTCCTTTAATAACTCAAAGGCATTTAAACAGCTTTCCGTAAATTCAAATTTCTTGTACTTTTCTAAAAGTTGGAATAGAGGTTTGGTAATTTTTGAAAAATCTTTAATAAAACACCTGTAAAATCCAACTTGTCCAAGAAAACTCCTAACCTCTCTTACATTAGTAGGAGGTGTTAGTTTTGATATAACTTAAATTTTTGTAGGGTCTGCTTCCATACCATCTTTCGGAATTTCATGCCCTAACACAATTCCTCCTGAAACCATAAATTGACATTTCTCCCAATTTAGAACCATATTAGTTCTTTCGCATAACTCTAAAACTTTTTCAATATAATTTAAGCATGCCTCAAATGATCTTCCAAATACAGATAACCAAATATAGAGAAATCATCCATAAATACTTCCAAATACTCTAAAATGTTGCAGATGCATTACATAATCCAAAAGGCATTCTTGAAAAAATAAAAGTTCTAAAAGGACTAGTAAATGTTGTCTTTTCTTGATCCTCAGGAGCAATAAGAATTTGATGGTAACCGGTATATCCTTCTAAAAAATAAAAATATTTGTACCCAGCAAGTCTATCTACTATTTGGTCTAAAAAGGGTAAAGGGAAGTGAACTTTTCTGGTGGAAGTGTTTTATTTTCTATAATCAATGCAAATACGCCACCCAGTAACTTGTCCGATAGGTATTAATTCATTATTTTCTTTTGTTTCAATGATCATTTCTCCTTTCTTAGGAAAACAATGAATTGGACTTACCCACGCACTATCTGAAATAGGATATATAATTCTCGTGTCTAACTATTTCAAAATTTCCTTCTTAACTACTTCTTCCATAATTGGATTTAATCTCCTTTGTGGATCAACTCTTGGTTTATATTGTTCATCTAATGTAATTCTGTGCATACAGATTGAAGGACTGATTCCTTTAATATCAGCTAAGGTCAAACCAAAAAATTTCTTATATCTTTTCAATTTATTTAATAGTCTTTGCTCTTGCAAATCATTTAATTCTGAAGATATAATAACAGGTAATGTATATGAGTCTCCCAGAAACACATACTTCAAGTGGCTCGGCAATATTTCAACTCAAGTTCAGGTGGTTTTATAATTGATTGAAATAGATTCTTATTAGCATTTTCTATAATATCTAACATCTCAAATATTTCATGAACATAATTTAATTCTTCATCTTCTAATTCATCCAGAATAATTTCATCACTTTCTTCAAATTGTTCTTTTTCTTCAAAATGTTCTTTGAAATGTTCCTTCAATAGATGTTGACTAATTACATGCGAAAACATTCATTATCTCTTTTAATAGCAGGGTATTTCATAGATTTTGCAATGTTAAAATTCACTTCTTGATCGTTAATTCTCCTTTTTGAACATCTATCATAGTTTTTTCAGTAGCTAAAAATGGTCTCCCTAAAACAATAGGTATTTTTTTATCGTCCTCCATATCTAAAATAAAGAAATCCACAGGAAAGATAAATTTATCAACTTTTAGTAACACATCTTCTATAAATCTCTTAGGATATGTAACTGAACGATCTGCTAACTAAAGAGTTACAAAAGTAGATGAGACTTCTCCTAATCCTAATCTTTCGAAAATTGATAGAGCTGGCTCCCAAATCACATAAAGCTCTTCCATAGAATTTTTCATCGATAGCACATGGTATAGTGAAACTACCAGGATCATTTAATTTTTTAGGAAGTTTTTTCTGAATAATTGCACTACACTCTTCGCTAAGTGCAACAGTTTCATTATCCGTGAACTTCCTTTTCTTGTTCAGAATATCTTTCATAAATTTCACATAATTGGGCGTCTGCTCTAAAGCTTCTACGAAGAGAATGATAACTGTTAACTTCTTAAGAATTTCTAAAAATTTGGAAAATTATTTATTCTACTTGTGTTGCTTAAATTTATGTTGCTTCAATCTTTAAGGAAACGGTGGTGGAGGTTTCTCCACAGTAATTTTCATTGGTGTCAATGGATACTCTAAATTTGGGTATTCATGATCCATTTTTTTTTCAGTATCCACTTTCTCTTTTTTAGTTTCAATTTCTTTTTGCACCCTTCTTTCCAATTCTTTTCCACTTTGTAATTGTATTGGTTTTATCTATTCTTTTCGTTGATTTTAAGATTTGGTTCCACAGTACTCGAAAAAGTTTCTAATGTTCGGATACTACATGCAGTAGCGATATGCCCTAATTAGTTTTCAATATTCTTGATAGCAGTTCCTTGATTTTGTAATTGATTTCCTTGAATTTGTAATTGATTTCTATGATTCTGCAATTGTTGGCCCATGTTTAATATTAGCTCTTCCATAGACAACTTCTTCTCCTTAATTTTATTGTTACTGTTAAATCCTAGAAGATAAGAAGGTCTACAGTTAACATTTCCATGGTTGGATGAATTTCTTAATGGGTTCACTGGGTTTCCCATTGTTGATTCGTAGAAGAATTGTTATTTCAATTAAAATTTGAATGATTCTTCTAACATGGGTTATAATAGTTTGAATAAGGGTTGTTGGGTCTATTAATAGCATTTAAAGTCTCATATGAAGGTTGAACATCCACAAATTTCTCAGATGAATTCTCTTCCATTATAGGAGGTGTTGGAGAATAATTCATCCCATAATTATCTAATTTCTTTGATATTGTAGCAATCTGTGAAGCCAACATAAATATCGCATCAGAATCATGGATACTAGATACTCTTTTAGGATTTACCCGTTCAGAAGGCCATTGAAAAGAGTTGGTAGCCATCTCTTCTATTAATGAATAAGCCTCATCAAAAGGTTTTGACATTAAAGAACCACGAGCAACATCATCTATAATTGATCTAAGAGATCCCACTAATCCATTATAAAAAGTTTGAATTATCAAAAAATCTGGTAACGAATGATGAGGGCACTTCCTAAGAAGATCTTTAAATTTCTCCCAAACTTTATATATCGACTCTCCATCAATCTGACAGAATGATGTTATGTCATTTCTAAGTTTAGCAGTTTTGGATGGAGGGAAATATTTGGATAGAAATTTCTGTGAAAGTTCTCCCCAAGTTCTAATAGATCCTGGTGTTAACAAATTTAACCACATCTTAGCTTGATCCCTCAGTGAAAAAAAAAAATTCTTCTAAGTCTAACAACATTGTTTGAGACTCTATCATATTTAAAAGTAGCACACAGTTCTAAAAAACTATTGAGGTGTAAGTTAGGATCTTCATTTGGTGAACCTCTGAATTGATCATTTTGTACCATTTGGATAAGAGCAAGTTTAAGCTCAAATGAATTAGCAGCTACATCAGATTTTGGATAAATAAGTGAATTTCATTTGTTGGAGGATTTGCATAATCTCATAGGGGTCTAGGTTGGTGTTCATTTTCTAACCATTGATTGTTAATGTTGTTCTCCATTGTATCAGAATTTCTAGGTTCTCAATCTTCAAATCTTTTTAACAGTGCATTCTAATTTTGAATCGTAGGGTATAAGATTTTCAGGTCCAAATTTATATATACAATTTGAAATCAGTACACAGTAATATAATTAACTAAATATGAAAATAAGTTGCAATTCAAGTAAAAATTTTCTAATAATTCTAA
>NW_018251836.1:17920-18154 GCF_001263595.1 Phalaenopsis equestris | reverse complement strand
ATAAGATAAATATGGACGTAATAAATATTCAATAATTATAAAGTCACACTTATCAACGCAAGTATATGTATCGCTTAAGTAATATAGGGCTCCAATAGAGTCCTAGATATCGATCCTAGAGGGAGTAAGTTTAGAACTAAAAACTAAGATTTTAGAAAAGCATTACTTTAATCACAAAAATGAAGTTCAATTTGCTTATCTGTCACTAATAGGCAATTGAAATAAATATGTAAT
>NW_018251836.1:10225-16911 GCF_001263595.1 Phalaenopsis equestris | reverse complement strand
TGGAGACTTGCGAATATCTCGCCGTCGGCGGGGTCTATGGCGTCGTCGGCGCCCTAGTTCAACTATGTACATTTTGTTCCTTTTCTCTCCAAATTCGCTCCTTTTGCATCTTTTTGCTCCAATGACCCTAATTCATCATTCCTGCAACAAAACATTAAAAATACCTTTCTTTAAAGTGGAATATCATCAAAAATAGTACAAAATAGGTATGAAAATCTCAACATATTTTCCTTTGGTCACTATCCAAGAGCAAATAGTCTGGCTGAGGCTTTCAACAAAACACTTGTACAGATTTTGAAAAAAATACTGCATGAAAATAAAAGGGATTGTCAAAACAAACTATTAGAAGCCTTGTGAGCCTACCGGATGACTTTCAAGACTCCCACTCAGTGTACCCCCTATATGCTCATGTACGGAGTTGAGGTCTTGTTATCGCTAGAAATCCAGACACTATCTCTTAGATTCACCGTTGCCAATCAACTCACAACGGAAGCACGTGTAAAATTAAGACTTGAAGAACTGGAAATTCTCGAGGGAAAATGACTAGAAGCACAATAACATTTGGAGCTTTACCAGGCGAAGATGGTATAAGCCCATGACAAATTGGTCCGCCCAAAGACATTCAAAGTTGGTGACCTCGTACTTGTACTCAAAAGGCCTATTCTTGCGCGCTGCAAAATGGTGGAAAATTTTAGCCAACTTGGGAGGGACCATTTGTCATTGAAAAGGTCTACACAGGAAGAGCCTACCAGTTAGTGTACTTCCAGTGCGAAAGACCCATGTTACCAATAAATGGACGATATCTGAAAACCTATTAGGCAACCTGACGCCGCTTGCCTCTGCTTTCTTTGAAACTTTGGAAACTTTGATTTTTTTAGGGTTATCTATGTGGTAAAATGTCTTTGACCTGGTCCAAATTTTGTAATTAACCTCAATATAATGAAAATTATAAGAAAGAAATTTTAAACTTGAAATTTTCTCCTTTCTATCTTTTGAACTTAATATTCCACTAAATTAAACAAACTCATACATAAAAGAAACAATTCATTTCACCAAAACAAACTAAAATTCACTTCAATAAATACTTTTTTTTGTTCTTGCTCATGCCAAGTTTTGGCCCACTGACGTTTTTCCTATTGCCTGCAGAGAAATGTCGGGACAAAGGCTAATCTTTACTTTCAAGTATGGTTGGAGTCTCGAACTAAATGAGGAGATGGCGCCGCAGGGCAGTACCATAGACTTCAACATGGATTTTAACTTGGTTGACATGGACTATAAAGGTCTTCTCATGGATGTAGTCAGTTGCAAAGAGAAAGAGGGATTGTCTTCATTATTGAGGGTGACTGCTAAAGATAATGTATCACACAAAGACAAGAATGTGATAACAGAGCAAGATCCGATGGAAGGGCCCAGTCATCTGCCATCCATGGTAGTTACACCAGTCGGGGGCCTAGTAGCTGCCAATAACAAATGACTGCAAAGTACTCCGCTTTGTAGGATGCAACGAAGGAATGTCAGCCACAAGAAGCAGAGGGCTTTTCTACGATAAGAACACAGACGTCAGAGACAGACAAACCGCTTGCTCACCCTATTCCTGAGGGACATATTTATGATCCAGACCTGAAAGAAACTTCTGCTAGCCTACCCACCACGAATGAAGAACCAGGATACATGACAGAGTCAGATACACTTTCAGTTTTAGGTGTTTTATGCAAGGGTTGCCCGACATACAACGCCGAAATACCGGTCGGGACATCAGCTATGGGCACATTTGTAGAATTCCTGGATTTGCATTGTTCTACATTTATAGTGTTTCAGTACATTGGAAGAGTATACCTCAAGAACTGATGGGTCTCAGACTTTAGATTTTATGATGGATGAGTCATACATCCCACTGGGGATAGATCAATATGTACCATGGAACCCAGGGTAGTACATCCCGTTAGATGCCGAGTCTCGTGTTCCAGATCAACCAGCGCTAGTTTGGGTTCTTGCCAATGCTCACCAATGCTCGAAGGGAGGAATGCCCGCAACAACTACCAACCCCCAGTACGATGGAGTACTACAAGATAAGTAAAGTAAATAAAAGAGAATTTGGATTTTACGAAGAAGTCCGGGGAAAATTCATCAGCATACTGGAGGGATTAGAACTCTATACCAAAGTCTTCTCAGAGACTGACGAACAAAGTATACTTAACTGCATTTTTGACCTAAGGAACAGTGGTCGAGCATATTTACTTATGGAAAGGACTTATCCCAAGCCAAGGAAGTGGATGCGAGGAAAAGGGAGGATTCCTATTCTGTGTGGCTGCTGCTACAACTTCACAAATGACAGACAGGGGAATCTGTCTGGGATCCTCATACACGATCAAGTAGATCCGCTACCGCCAATGATAAATTGGATGATCAAAAGAATGGTCAAATGGAGTATTTTGCCTGCTACTTACATTCCAAATAGTTTTATTATCAACATGTACGATGAGGTTGATTGCATTCCTCCACACATTGATCATCATGATTTTGTAAGACCCTTCTACACGGTCTCATTTCTGAGCAAGAGAAATATTTTATTTGGGAAAGAAATCGATATCGTCAGCCTTGGTGAGTTCAGAGGTTTTATGGAGATTCCTCTACTAGTCGATTCAGTGCTTATTCTTAAATTCAATGGTGCAGATGTCGCCAAACATTACATTCTAGGGGTACGACATCATAGGGTGTCGGTGACTTTCCGTAGGATGGATGAAAGCAAAATACCATATGGATTCCAGCCGGACCCTGAACCGGAAGAGCTACTGTTGTACAAACTATGAGAGGGTTGTACATTTAAGTAAATGTGAAGGGAACTCTTATCCTAGAGCATGGCATAGAAGGTCTGCTTGATCAGGAGCTCGTCGTACCTGGTACAGATGGTCAGAGGGTTCACTTTTTTTTATATAGCAACATGATATACTGGAAGAGCTACTTTCATACGTTGTATTCATAGCATGAGATGTTCCAGATGCATTTTGACATGGACTATAACTCTTATCCTGGAGCATGACTCTTATCCTGGAGCATGACTTAGAATGTCTGCTTGATCAGGAGCTCGTCGTACCTGGCACAGATGGTCAGAGGGTTCACTTTATATAGCAAGATGATATGTATCTGATATATTCAGCCTACAATATATTCATGGCATGAGATGTTCTGAATCTATTTGGACATGGACTATATATTGTACCTTTTTGAGGAGTTAGCCTATGTTCGATTTGTAACATCTTTATGGGAGCAGATTAATAGAAATTTCTCTCAAAATGTTCCTTTTTGTCATTTGCCTTTTTTTGTGATGGATGAAAGCCACGAACCATCTGTTGGTTCAGAATTTCAATGAACAAAGAATGAAACAAAAAATCTTTATTAGTAAAGAAAATTTAAATAAAAATAATCACCAATGAATAAAAAATAAAACAAATTTCTTTTGAAAGTCAACCAACTAAAATTAAAACTTTAAAAACATATTTTGAAAAATTAAATGAGATAAAAACAACAAGAAAAGGAAACAAATCTGTTGAGTGGATTCACTCATTTTTGGATTTCCTTACTCTTTGTGTGCGCAACACAACCATCTTTATCTGCATTAACTCTCTTCACATCCACGCAGAATTTCACATTCTGCACAAAACTCCACAAAACTCTGCAAATCTTCTTCAACAAAATCAACATTTTCACGTGACACATTTCTGTAAATTCAACATCACAAACTCTCTACACTATTTTAACTTGACTTTTGGGGCCAGTACCCAAATTTTGACTCCCCATATCCGAGGATCGGTGTGAGGCCCCCTTCAATGGATGCTAAGGCTTATGATTCCTTCAAATTTCAATTTTTTTAAAGATCGGTGTGAAACCCCCTTCAATGGATGTTAAGGCTTCCGATTCCTTCAAATTTTAAATTCTCTGAGGATTGGTCTGAGGCCCCATTCAATGGATGTTAAGGCTTCCGATTCCTTCAAATTTCAAATTCTCTGAGGATTGGTGTGAGGCCCCCTTCAATGGATGTTAAGGCTTATGATTCCTTCAAATTTCAAATTCTTCGAGGATTGGTGTGAGGCCCCCTTAATGGATGTTAAGGCTTCCGATTCCTTCAAATTTTAAATTCTCTGAGGATTGGTGTGAGGCCTCATTCAATGGATGTTAAGGCTTTCGATTCCTTCAAATTTCAAATTCTTCGACGATTGGTGTGAGGCCCCTTTCAATGGATGTTAAGGCTTCTGATTCCTCCAAATTTCAAATTCTTCGAGGATTGGTGTGAGGCCCCCTTAATAGATGTTAAGGCTTCTGATTCCTTCAAATTTTAAATTCTCTGAGGATTGGTGTGAGGCCTCATTCAATGGATGTTAAGGCTTTCGATTCCTTCAAATTTCAAATTCTTCGACGATTGGTGTGAGGCCCCTTTCAATGGATGTTAAGGCTTCTGATTCCTCCAAATTTCAAATATATTTTCATATTCTATTCACATATTCCCCACAAATTTACATGTGTGAATCTGCATATTTTCTGCAAAAATACATATATTTTGTTGTTACTTCTTGAGTTGGATGTAAGTCCTAGTGCTTTTCTTCGCAATGTATCACACATATGCTCTTGTCACTGTTTGGGTTGGATGTGAGTCCTAGTGCTTTCCTTCCTAATGTGACACACATATATTTTCTTGTTATTTCTTGAGTTGGATGTGAGTCACAGTGCTTTCCTTTTCAATGTAGCACATATATTCTCTTGTCACTGCTTGGGTTGGATGTGAGTCCTAGTGATTTCCTTCCTAACATGACGCACACATATTTTCTTGTTACCACTTGAGTTGGATGTGAGTCCTAGTGCTTTCCTTCTCAATCTGACACACATACTTTCTTGTTACCTCTTGAGTTGGATGTGAGTCCTAGTGCTTTCCTTCTTAATGTAACAAAGATATTTTCTTGTTACTTCTTGAGTTGGATGTGAGTCCTAGTGCTTTCCTTCTCAATGTAGCACACATATTCTCTTGTCACCGCTTGGGTTGGATGTGAGTCCTAGTGCTTTCCTTCATAATGTAACACAAGTTAATGTGACACACATATATTTTCTTGTTACCTCTTGAGTTGGAAATGAGTCTCAGTGCTTTCCTTCTCAATGTAGCACATATATTCTATTGTCACATCTTTGGTTGGATGTGAGTCCTATTGCTTTCCTTCATAATGTGACACACACATATTTTCTTGTTACCACTCGAGTTGGATGTGAGTCCCAACACTTTCCTCCTCAATGTAGCTGATATTTTCTTTGCAGCCGGATGTGGGCCTCTGTGTTTTCCATCTCGTTTCGGTCCTCATATCCAACTCAAGACGATGGGAGTCAATATATAAGTGCTTGGTGGGAATTGAAATTTGGGTATCAATCCCAAAATAAGAATCAGATGCCATATTCCATTTAAGGTGGGCTTAAAACTTATTTCAAAATATGAGAATAGGATTAGGGTTTCCATAGAGGACTAAAAATGGGGTTTCCATTGGTCCATGGCTTATTGATAGTGGTTGGTACCTCCAACTCTACCAAGACACCCAACCTAGACATTCCCCCAAATTACCTAGATACTTTTGGGACTCCAAATTTGGCCAAAAATTCCAAATCCAGCCAAAATACCCAACTTGACTCAAAAATCAGTTCAAACACGTTAAAAACACACAAAATACCCAAAATCACCGAAATTGACCAAATTACAAAAATACCCCTCCTTACCCCAAAATTCAAAAAATTCCAAAGAATCCCAAAAATTGTTAAAACCTCCAAAATATTGTCAATTTCATTTTTCTCTACTATCACCTGACCCAATTTGGCCAATTTAACCATCTTTGATCAAAATCCCCAAATTACCCTTTAAAGGCCCATATTTTCCCCAAATCACTCCAAATGTCCATCAATTTGATCTCAATCTCCCCAAATTGTAATCCCAAACTCTAATTCACCTTCAATATGACCAAAAAAAAAAACTAAATCCAAGCTCAATTGGCCCATGATTTGAACCCAATTTTGATTTAAATCAAAACCCAATTTTGGCCCTATGACTTGGTTCCACCAAATTAAACCCATAACCTACTCAGTTTGCCACAATTTATGTTGAAAAATCTTCATAGCATCCCCATACATCAAAATTTACCTTCAATTGGCCTTGGTGAAACCTCAATTTCATTTGATTTCAACCTAAGTCCAAAAGCCCCAAAGTTGCCCCAAATTGGCCATGACTCAAAATCTCACCAAATTGAGGGCCTTAACCCCAAAATTTTCACACTATCCCTTCATGAAAAATCTTCACAACATCTCCCTTGATCATTTGAACCATTCAATTTGGACTTAGACCAAGGCTATTTCTACCTAGACCAATGTCTAGCCCAACATACCCTAAATTGACCAAGTTCCTAAAATCCCTCAAATTGACCTACCAATTGAACTCAAAATCACTTCAGACCTTCACCAAAACTCTTCATAAAAATCATCTACACAATGTTGATCAATCAATTAGGCCAATTTACATGGCTAAAATATCCTAAAACCAAACTTTGATCACTTGAACTCACATTGAACCTATGCATTAAAGATGGCCTAACTACCCCAAAGTCATCAAACTAACTCCACCTCAGCCATTGGTTAGACCCTAAGACTGAGCCAAAACCCAT
>NW_018251836.1:7789-9764 GCF_001263595.1 Phalaenopsis equestris | reverse complement strand
ACACCTTCACAATAGTAAAAGAAGCTAAAGCCCCATCAAATCACCCTTCCACAGAGCCTCTACAATAGTTGTAGACCAACACCCAAAATTGGTCAAGACGAATTCATACCCAGGCCTTACACCAAGACCAGGGACTCAATCCCTAGTCTCCTTGGACCCCAAAAAACTAAGACCCTTTGATTGAAGCTTCACTTCTCAGAGCCAAGGTATAAAATTTCTCTTATTCCCGAGCCTATTTGAACTCTTCATCTGTTTTGAGTTGATTTCGTAGCATCATAACTGTATGGATATGTTCCTCTAGTCTAGACGAGCATTTTAAAAAAGAATCACTTATTTTGGTTAACAAATGAGAGAGATATTAAGGCTAGAAGATGGACGGTTCTCGGGCTAGGCAATCAGGGACGATGACAGGGAGTCGTCCGATCTCGCGTGTATCAGATGGATGGTCGAGATCAAGTCAGACAGCGCTTTGGAACATAAGCCGTGGGACGAGTCAGCACTGAGGTGGACAACGGCCTCAAATGAGAGCGCGTCGCGTGTAGCTTCGGAACTGTCGTAGGTTGAGGTGGTGTCGCGCTTTTAAATAGATAAATAGGGATTTAATTAATTCAGAAAATGACCCCTAACTTAAAAAATTCATATCTTGGTGTAGAAAAATCACAAAAAAAAAAATAAACATACCCTCTTGCTTAATGAACAGAGGAGAACATTGTGGAAATTATTTTAAGTCCATGTGATGCATATTTTTCTTTTTAATTAAGTAAATACTGATCCATGCATATAGGCATTTCATTATAGCTTGGAATTTCACGTTTATGTGCATTATTTGCTTAAAATAATCATGAAAATTAGCATGTTACTTAGAAAAATCCAAGAAAATTTTGGAAGGTTTACTACGACTAGAGAACTCTTGGGAAAATTTCTCTTAAGTATTATTTGCTTAAAATAATCATGAAAATTAGCATGTTACTTAGAAAGCATGTTGCTTAAGATAATTAATTTTGAAAAATACAAACAACAAAATGACTTGATTTTTTATTTTCACTATTTTTTTAGGATCCAGAGAACTCACCATAAAAATTTTAAAGCATTTTACTTCCATTTGATAACTTAGATTGATTTTTCAAGTTAATTAACATTATTGTCACTAAAATGATTTTTAAAAATCAAATATAACTTGAAAAATTATAAAACCTATTTTTTTGAGTTCTCTGTGAGTAGGGGTTTTTGAGTTCTTTGTGATCAGGGGTATTTTCGAAAAATAAATTGGAGTTAAAAAAAAAACTTTATTTTTAGCCTCTATTTTAAATAATTAAAAAAATTAAAAATCCATAAAAGTCATAAAAAAAAAAATTAATGCAATAATAAAATTAATGCAAATGTTCTAAATTGTTTCCTAAGCACTTATGAACAATTGGAATATTTTTTCTGGTTTTCGAAATAAAGATATTGAATTTTAAAGCTTAAAAATGATTTTTAAAGGCTAAAAATGAATTTTCACTAAAAATAATGCCAATGAATCAAATAAAATTTAGAAAGAAATTAAATCTTCTCCTTTGAGTTCTTTAATCTCAAGAGGACTTTTCAAAAATATAAAACTTAATTTTATCTATTTAAAATATTTTATAATTAATAAATACCCCAGAACTTAAAATTTAGATAAAATTCAAAAAATCATAAAATTTTGTCCAAAGGCTTCTCTGGTCTAGGTCTGCCTCCAATAAAAATTTTAGGGGATTAGGATTTACCTTGGTCAAGTTAGGAATTTTCTTTGGAAAATCTTATTTTTTGCATGAAAATAATTATGTAAATTAAATTAAATCCTGAAAAATCACATTTTCTCCTATGATGTTTTAATTGACCCATGAATGAGGTAGGATAAAAATTTCAAGGTCATTTGAATTGAATTTGACAAATTATGAAGTGTTAGAGCCTTAGGGGCAAATGTGTAATTTTGGAAATTTAGCCTTAATTA